>NW_026067928.1:2779383-2809169 GCF_014885135.2 Alexandromys fortis
CTCTTCTCTCCCTGTCCCCTTTTATCCCCAACCCACCCCACCCCCAAGATCCCAATTTTGTCCCCGGCAATTTTATCTACTTCCCTTAGCCAAGAGGATAACTATATGTTTTTTCTTGGGTTCACCTTCTTCTTTAGCTTCCATTTAGAAATTTTCTTTGTCTTTGAATCTCTCTTTACTGTATATCTCTCTTTTTCTGACCACATGAGTCTTTAATTTACCAAGCAATATCAGTAGGACTAAAGCTGTGGCTTTGACGGCTGGATCCAGTCCATTCCTGAGCTTTCCAGCCTCATGGCTGAGGTACAACTCTGTGGCGTTTCAAGGTCCTTGCCAGCAAGCAAGCTTCAACAGTATTAAGCAACACTCAAAAGCTCCATAGTTAGGACCGCCTGCTGGAAAGAGTCAGAGTTTGCCCTGGCAGGACAGCCCAGAAAACCGGCATTTTTAAACGGCGCAGCTTTTTTCTTGCTAGGGCTGAAAACCGAAAAGCATACGTTCAGCTTTTCATCAACACCGTTTAAGTGTTTTGTGGCAGAACCTCTTAAGAGCTGCAGGGTTTTGCAGCTGAAGCTGAGTCATGAAGCCGCTCTTAGCTGAGAGCGCTTGCTTGCTTTTAGCAAGCAGAGCAGACCCAAGAAATTGCTGCTACCATGTCGGGCGCCATTCTGTGGGTAGAGTAAACAGAACAGAATGCTGGGAGGAAGAGGAAGTGAGCTCAGAGAGGTCACACTCCCCTCTCCTGGGCAGACGCACGCGATGAAGCAAGCTGCCAGGTCAGACATGCTGAATCTTTCCCGGTAAGACTGGTGCTACACAGTTTATTAGAGATGGGTTGATCGGGATATCAGAATTAGCCAGTAAGGGCTAGAGCTAATGGGCCAAGCAGTGTTTAAATGAATACAATTTGTGTGTTGTTGTTTCGGGTAAATCTAGCCTGTGGTGGGAGCTGGGTGGCAGAGAACACAGCCCGCAGCTCCTATTACAGAATAGGACAAGGTGGAAATTCCAAGCAGATAAAGGAGGAGAGAGTAGGGATCCATGTATCCACAGGAGGAGAAAGACTTCCGTACCAGTAAACCACTAGCCTCATGGTAAAATATAAAACAATAGAAATGGGTTAATTTAAGATGTGAGAGCTAGCTAGAAACACATTAAGCTATTGGCCAAACAGTATTGCAATTAATATAGTTCCTGTGTGTAATTATTTTGAGTCTGGGTGGCCAGTAACAAATGAACAGTCTCCATCTACAATACAAGATTGATTTAAATTTTTAATATTTATCCATTGTTGAGGTGTTAAGGATCAAACCCAGAGCTTCACCTGCTGCACAGGTGTCCTGCCCATGAGGAAGCTAGAGCACTTTCTTAACAGTGCCTCTCTAGAAAAGGCAGAAGATGCAGTTAGAGTTATCTATTTTAAAGGAGAAAGAGGGAAAGGAAGGAAAAGGAATGAATAGACAGGCACAGGACCAAGTATGTAGGGGTTTACAATAGGAGTATTCTTCGGTTAGTCACAAACCAAGTTGTTGGCCAAAGGTCTCTAAGTGCCCTCTGCTACAGTGTAGAAGTTTTTGCGAAGATGGTTACTTAAAACTGGTGGACATTTGTTAGCACATTTTAAAGGTAAGCTAAGGGAAGATATGAAGGTTTCTGACCAGGAAAGGAAATTAGTGAGGAACCTAAAGTGGTCCAGGCAAGCATGTCATGAGAAACTTGTTTTCTTTTCAAATCAGAAGCTACAGGGCTAGTGAGTGATTGGGTTAGCGGTTACTCATTTTGTCTTGGGTGTTTCTGAAGCCAGCCATTTGGCAGCAGATGAAGATGTGCAGTGCTCAGACTAATAACTTAACCATATGAGCAGAGGCTTACGTGAAGCTCCCATCTGAGTGAGCTTTGCATGTGAATTAAGGGAAAGCCATCTCAAGATAGCCTAGCACGAACATTTACAAGACAGTAGTTTCAATCCAGATCTTTAAAGATTCTTCCTCTGTTTAAGTGTTTGTTGTTATGTTCACTGAAAGCTGACCGTGGAAACTATGTTCTCTCTGTTCAGATTGAAGAGTTGGAGGAAAAACTTAATGATGCCCTTCACCAGAAGCAGCTGCTAACTTTGAGATTAGACAATCAGTTGACTATTCAACAGAAGGATGCCAAGTAAGACATGTTTTTCACAAAACCCTAACATTTATTTTCAAACTAAAAGTAATTTTATTCTTGTTTATGCATGTTGTTATAGGCTATAATAGAGAAATTTTAAGTTAGATATGTTTATTATCCTAACATCCAGACCACCAAAGGCCAGGTTGCTTTATCACAGTATACAAATGCACAGTTAACATTCAACATTTATTCAACAAATACTGGCCTTGTAAGTAACCCATACATTACATGAAAAGCTCTCTGGATTGCCCACAATTGGTATCTAGCTGACCTTTTTCTTCATTTACTCTATAAACCATTCTGCGTTGTCACAGCTGTCCAGATTTGCTGTCTTAGGAGACAATTACTATGCCTGTGTATTTTCTCCACTAAAAAGGTGAAAAACAGCTAAGTAAGACATTCTGACATCAGCTTCTGGCCTCTGCGCTGCTAGGATGTGTCAGTGGTTGAATCTCTTATGGGGTTCAGTGTTACTGTATTAAAGAGATAGGTCCTGCAGTACAGGATCAAAGAGAAATTAAAAGTAATAGCTAGAGTCCAAAGTTGATATGTAAGGGTTTAAGACTGTAGCAGATTAAATGTTTATTTGTAATTTGAATTTTTGGTTACAACTTAAGAGTGTTGGTTTCAGTATTTTTTTGGGCTGATACATTTACTGATATATATGAATGTGTCACTTCAAGATTAACTAATTAGATAAATCAACACTAATGATAGCCAAGAGTACTATATGGAACACTGAGAAAAATCTCAGTAATTTTAAAACTTGGCATAAATTCTCTCAATGTAGGAAATATCAAGAACTAATGAAACAAGAAATGGAAACCATTTTATTGAGACAGAAACAACTGGAAGAGACAAATCAGCAGCTAAGAGAGAAAGCTGGAGATGTCCGTCGAAACCTGCGTGACTTGGAGCTGACGGAAGAGCAGTATGTGAAGCTAAAATCCTTTCCTGAAGACCAGCTTTCTATCCCTGAATATGTGTCTGTAAGTGTCGTGCATCTTCCGTAACACTGCAGCCGGGGAGAGTGGCACATGCTGTAATCTCATCCTCGGGGCATGGGGACGTGGAGATCAGCGCCTCCACCTATGTAGTGGTTGGAAGTCGTCCTGTACTATTGGAGTCCCCATCTCAAAAAAAAATACACAAAGTTCCATCCATTCTCAGACTGAAACTGGCATTATATAGAGGCACTCTTTATACAGTTTTTATTTTTATATTTTACATTAGCATACAAAGTAATGAGTTCCTTTTTGATTGTGTACGTGGCATTATGTGTTCTCTCCAAGTCTCCCCTATGCCTCCTGTCCTCCCTGTAACCAGTAGTCTCCTCTTCTGCTTTCCTCTTTCATGTCACAGGTGGCCTCCCTCTCTGTTTCCTCATGTCCCCTTCCTGGCTTCATAGATTACACGCTTAATTTCAAATTAGGTACAACACAGAAGAGAAAGCGTAGTGTTTGTCTTCTGAGTCTGGCTGGGTAAAGAAAGGAGGCAGGAGGAGATGTATGAAGGAGAAGCAAGCTTAAATAAAAGAAAGGAGACAGTGGAGGACTGTTACCGGGGAAGAGAAGTGAGTAAGAGGGTAGAATAGAAAATAGATTTCTCAATTATGAGGAAGTTTAAAAGCAAAGGTAACTGTAAGAAGGGGTAGAAATAGAGAGATGCAAGAATTTTAAGCAAGGTGTAGTCAGAGTAGAACAAAAATAAAGGGAGATATGGGGGGAAATAAGAAAAAGATAATGGCCTAATGAAAAAAATATGTCAACAAAGTTAGATGCATATTTGTAGAATATAAAACAAATTTTTAGTACTGTAAAATTAAAAAATGCTGCCAGGAGGTGGTGGCTCATGCCTTTAATCCCAGCACTTGGGAGACAGAGACAGGCGGATCTCTGTGAGTTCGAGGCCAGCCTGGTCTACAAGAGCTAGTTCCAGGATAGGCTTCAAAGCTACAGAGAAACCCTGTCTCAAAAATACCAAAAAAAAAAAAAAAAAAAAAAAAAAAAAAAAAAAAAAAAAAAAAAAAAAAAAAAAAAACCCAGTCAAAAAAAAAAAAAAAAAAAAAAAAAAAAAAATTAAAAAAGTGCACCAAAAGGGGAAAAAATCAATAATAGTAAAAAAAAAAGTTTAAAAGCAAAAGAAGAAAGAGAAAAGAAGAACAAGAAAAATGAAGTGTTAGAGCAGCTTCTTGCTGGGCCTCAGAAGTTGGAGACTGTCAGTTATAGCCATGGAGACACATTTGCTCATGTGGGCTCTAGGCTTTCCTGTGGCTTAGGCTGTTTGGGACATTATACCGGACACATACCAGGTGTCTCTTTACTTTGGTCACTTTGTGTGCCAAAGATCCTTGCTGGTATAATTAACTTTATAGTCTTTTGGTGTGGCCCACGGTCTAGTGGTTGGAGATATCGCCCAAGGGTGTTAGTAATGTGAGCCGCATCCCCAGCAGGTCTGTGTAGGTAAGAACCTGGCTTTGTACTTGCCAAACCTATAGAGCTGGATCCTGCTGGCAGGATACAGCTGTGGGAATGAGTCGTACTGCAGGAACTTCAGAACTCTCGGGCTCTGCAGTAGTGAGTGGGACATTGGTGGCTTCAGCAGTTGATTGATGCATCTGTCAACATCAGGCCCAGAGCTGCCAACACTAGGACTGGTTCTAGCTGAGACAGTGAGCTGGGTCCTGGTCACTGCGGGGAGGGGGGGTAGGACTGTATTGCTGTGTATAGTTCTCATCCTGAACCATGTGGGGTCAACTTCCAGTCACCCCAATCTTCACTGTTGCCTGTTCCCTGGGGCTTTTCCTCATCCTGTGTTGTTGCAGACCAAACTGAGACTTTGTGACTTATGATTGTTTGGAGTTCTTAGGCCCCTAATGTTGCAACAGTAGGCCCGTCTCAAAGTGACTGTTACTTGCCACCCACTGAGTCTTATGGAAAGACAGCAGTTCTCCCTCCACTGACCCACTGTGGTAGGGATGAGCGTCCCGCTGAAACCTTTAACTGGATTTGAGGTTCTCGAGGACTCTGGGCTTGTCCTGAGGTGCACCTGTTGAAAGACCTTTTGGGCCCGCACCCTCTCCTGCTTGAGTCACTTTGTATGTGTTATCTATGTGACTGGTTCATATGCACATGGGTGTGCATGCATGTGGAGGCCAGAGGACAGCCTTGGGTGTTACTCAGGCGTAGCCTTATTATTTATTTACTCATTCATTTGTTGAGACAGAGTCTCAGTGGCCTGGAACTTGCCAACCAATTAGACTAGTGAACCCCAGGGATCTGCTCGCCCTGCCTCCTCAGCACACATAATAATCATGAGCCGCCACACCTGCCTCTGTTACATGGCTTCTGGGTATCCAGCTCAAGTCCTCCTGCTTCTGGGACTTTGACTGTGGTCTTCCCAGCCCCTCAGCTCACTTCCTTACCAGTCCATGCTCCATCTTTTTCCTGCTCCTTTCAAGTATCCATTAATTTCCTTAGTGGTGTCCGACCCCTTCCTTCTTTGGGGTTGTCTTGTTTATCTCACTGAATCTCCCCCTCTAGCTCATCCAGAACCAAGTTCAGACCTATATCCCAAGGGTATTACTTTTGAAACACCCAACTGGTAGTGTTTTTTGACCCCCATGAAAATGGAAAGTACCTCTAAGACCAAAATCTCAGTGGCTCCATAGTCCATAAAATGAGTTATTTTATCGTGGTTTTAATATTCTCTAAGGGGAAACAGGATGAACCGCATTAGTACTGTCTGGGATTAACTAGAAATAGTGCAGAGAGAGTAGACCTTTTGTGATTGTTAAGGGGTAAAGGTGGAGCAGAGTTTTTGGTGATAGATTAGTTCAGAATCTAATATTCCTAAATGAACTTGGGCTTAGGCTTAATATTTGGTATGAGTCTCAAGTCACTGTGGTATCAGCACCCCCTTCTGGCCTAAAGTGTTTTTTTGATATGGGTATATTTGCAATATTTGAAATTAAACCTTAAGGAAACAATTTATGTACAAGAAGGGTTGGGTATGATGTGCTATAATGGTGCTTGTCTGAAGTCCTAGTACTTAGAAGGCTGGACCAGGAGCATCTCTAGAAACTAAGGGTTTAGATAAAGCAAGACTTTATCTAAAAACATAAATAAAAATACAAAATTAGATGCATTTTCTATTTTCTTTAAAAATTACAGTGTCATCATACATCATATAGAGAATGGGAAAATAAGAATTGAATTGAACAAAATAATTCCTACTGTAACTAGGAATATTTTTTATTTTGTGAATTCCATAAAAGAAGTGAAAACAGGGCAAGGGCCAGGAGTCCCCAGAACACTGACAGCTGTTGCATTTTTGTGTTAGGTAGGATTTTACCCTGTGAGCCTTCTCTTTTTCCCATTTATAAAATAAATCCTAACTGTGGGTATGTAAAACACGTCAAACGCTTAGCACCGTGCTCTGCGTGTCTGATGTCAGTTCTCCCTACTGTCCGCCAGAGTGGGAGCTGTTCTCGGGTCTCAATGGACTGAGGTTTCTGGATCAGTGACTTGCAAGAAAACCAGACATTAGCTTTCTGCCCGGCTTTTGGTGATTGAAATGGGTCAGTTATAGTTTTTCTGACTAACACATACTGTCTAAAACAAATATTCTAAATGCCATCATTGGAGCTTCATTCATAGTTCAAATAAAGTACATACATTTTTTCCTTCCCAGTTTTAGTATTCTTTCACACTTTTGCATGAAATATTATTTTAACTGATTGATGTAGATTTCACTGCCTTAAGGACCAACCTAACACTTGACTTCTTATTAGAGTATTTTTGCAGTACAGTCTTATGTCAAGGACTTTAGATTATATGCCTATGTAATAAGTAATCCCTAATTGCTCTCTCCTGACTTGTTGATGGTTTCTTAGGTTCTTAGAACCTGTATTTTCAGCACTTGGGTTAAGACAGGAAAATGAAGAGTGGAAATAGTGATAGGGAAGGCACTTTTTGATTCATCCCCTAGACCTCTTAATACTACAGTGTTGCTAGGAGCCTGAGATAAGAGCAAAGAATAAAATGTATCTCTTCATCAAATTGATATTTCAGTTGACAGAGCAGTCTATAACCAGATAAAATTCCTGCCTTCATAGAGCTTGCTTTGTGTAGAAGCTAAAAAGCGACAGATTGAAGTGTAGTATGTAAAATGTCTCCTAAGTGCTTTGGAGAAAACAAGCAGGGTGGAGAATAAGGAGTTCAGTTAACTGTAGGCTATGTTGTTATTTAAGGTCAATTTGATTTACTAGTGATGTGTGTGTGAGGAATGTATTCCAAGTCTGCTAGAGGATAGTGTGACTCCTTGGCAGCCTATTGTGTTTCCTGTATATGTATATCTGTGGTGAGTTTTATATAAGATACTGGCAACAGAGCTAACAAAAACAATTATAACAATATGCCTTCATAAAATTTCTTGATGGATTCCCAGAATTTTCCGGTTTATATCTTTACCATAATGGACTGAGAGTAAATAAAAAGCAGAGGGAGAGCAGCCAGGGTATCCTGCCCCACTGCAGACTGGCAGAGCCCAATTGTGGTTTGGGTTCCGGATTGCTTATTTTTCTTTTCTTTTTTTTTAAAGATTCGGTTCTATGAGCTAGTCAATCCATTAAGAAAAGAAATATATGAACTACAAGTGAAAAAGAATGAACTGTCTGAAGAACTCAGCACAAACAAAGGCCAACTGAAGCAGCTGACAGAGGTTTGTTTGATTTCTATTACTCTTGGGAAGATGTTGCGGCTTTCCCACAAGGCCCTAGTCAGTGTTTGTGGGAAGGGGTGTGAAAGTGCTAGGAACAGGGGCTAGGATACTGACTGCTGCAGCTCTTAGTAAGCTGAGCAGGAGCCAGTTGCACGTCTCTCTTCAAAACTGGCACAATAAAGGTGCTTTAGCCCGTAATCAACGTATACATTTGTTGTCGTAACTCATTTTCACAAGCAAGTGCTTTCAAGACCACAAAACCAGCCATATCTGAATGTTCTTGTGCAGTAAACATGCACACAGAACTATATAATTTTTTTTGCTTTAATATATAAAATATGGATGCCATTAGTAGGAAGAAAAAGAATGTATTTGACTTTTTTTTCCTGCATTCTCCTTTGGCAGAACAGTCTTCACTATTGCTGGCGTGTAAGGATTAGTAACAGCCATGCTATTTTAGAAGTATCTTATTCTGGCTGGTGGATTATAAGGCTAGTGTGCTTACAACCCTTCACTTACAGAGGCTGCACTGATCATTAGTTGGATTACAACACTGCCCAAATATCCCAGAGTGTCACCATGTACTTACCGGCAAAATGAAAAATAGTGATGGACTGATTCATTGTACTCTATAACAGCTTCAAAAAAATAGGATTGCTGTTTTCTCCAAAAAGTTCATGAGACCAAAAGGAAAACAAGCTTATAGTTTACAAGTAGAGTACAGCAGTTGTTCATTAGTGGTTAGCCTTGTCTGTGGTATGAAAGGAAGCTACAGTCAACGTGTCGGTCATTCCTCATCAAATGCAATTCTCTCCAGCATGTGTATTGTTACGAGTGTTGGCCCTCCATGTCATCAGTGTGCATGGCACTGTTCTAAGTGCCAGCAACAGTGAGAGACAATGCCCTCAGAGACTTTAAATTCTAATTCACTCAAGTGTCAGATTTGAGCATTCTAGTTTATTCTGTGATCTTGAGCAAAGTCATTTAACGTTTCTTTTCAAATGAAGAAAAATAGTTCGCCCTGTTCTTTCATTGGATCCCCTATGTTTCTATTTGATGGTAAATGGTTATCTTACAAGGTTTTGTGCAAATATGTATGTGATGTGTCGTATTTCAAGGGTACGACTTTCAAAGCTCTGTTACCCAGAAGTAAGTCATTATGTTAGTATAGATTTTTAGTACTATACCTTTGGGATTTTGAGCAGGAAGGAAGGGTCTAGCCCAGTCCCAGCCTGACCTATGTCTTGTGCCATCATCAGCAATAAGGTCTCTTACCATCTCGTTCTGGTGGACAGCAACAGCAGCGACAATTGCCTAGCATGCTCTGGGATTCTGTGGCCAGCCACTCACTCAGAAGTAGCTCTGGGATTTTTGTCTAGTAACCAGTGATTTCTGGATGCAACTTTATTCATCCACAAAGCCGTTCTGTTGTTTTCAATTTTTGATTATTTATCAAATATCAGACTGCCTCATAGCATTTTCTTATATCATTAGTTTTTGCTGACTCTCCCCTCACGTCTCTTTTATCTCCCCTGCACCGCTCCCAGAACTTGAAGAAAATATGAAGCTTTAGAATATTGTTGGTTGTTTTAGTAGTTTTGACTTCTTGCCCTTAGTCAGTCTTTATCCCTGAGGAAGAGGTGGAGTTGGGAGCCTAGAAACGAAAGGCAGGTCGCTGGGAAGCCAAGCTTAGCAAAGATACAGAAAGACTGTGATATAATAAGTGAACACCAATAACAGCTAATAAAAATTAGTGAAATTGAAAAAATATCAAGGAAGTTATTGACTTGAAAGAGAATGCCTTCTATATAAATATAAGTTCAAATACAAAAACTCTTCTAGCAACTGATGCCCAGGGAAACTTCTAAGTGAAGGCAGCAGTTGAAAAATAGAGATCTCAACAACAGCTTGGTAGTGACTTACTAAGTTCAGACATTATTTGCTACGTCTATGAATTTTGAGACTGGTAATTAAGGAATTAAACTTTTGTTATTTTGAAACTGTTAACTTGCCTGATTCAAAATGGTCTTAGTGTGTGTTTTAACCACATGGTGGCAGTATATACCCACCTATCTTTTTTTTTTATAATATAATTTTTTTATTGAAAAAAAAAAGATTTCCGCCTCCTCCCCGCCTCCCATTTCCCTCCCTGTCTCCCTTTTCCCCCCTCCTCCCTCTCCTCTCCCGCTCCCCCCCACTCCTCTCCCCCTCCCTCTCCAGTCTGAGGGGCAGTCAGGGTTCCCTGCCCTGTGGAAAGTCCAAAGTCCTCCCCGCTCCATCTTGGTCTAGGAAGGTGGACATCCAAACTGGCTAGGCTCCCACAAAGCCAGAACATGAAGTAGGATCAAAACCCAGTGGCATTGTCCTTGGCTTCTCAGCAGCCCTCATTGTCCGCCATATTCAGAGAGTCCGGTTTTATCCCATGGTTTTTCAGTCGTAGTCCAGCTGGCCTTGGTGAGCTCACAATAGATCAGCCCCACTGTCTCCGTGGGTGGGTGCACCCCTCGTGGTCCTGACTTCTTTGCTCATATTTTCCCTCCTTCTGCTCCTCCTTGGGACATTGGGAGCTCAGTCCAGTGCTCCAGTGTGGGTCTCTGTCTCTATCTCCATCCATCTCCAGATGAAGGTTCTATGGTGATATGCAAGATATTAATCAGTATGGCTATAGGATAGGGTCATTTCAGGTTCTCTGTCCTCAGCTGCCCCAGGAACTAACTGGGGACATCGCCCTTAAGGATATGCTCAACCTCCTTAGCGATCAGGGAAATGCAAATCAAAACAACTTTGAGATATCATCTTACACCTGTCAGAATGGCTAAAATCAAAAACACCAATGATATCCTTTGCTGGAGAGGTTGTGGAGAAAGGGGTACACTCATCCATTGCTGGTGGGAATGCAAACTTGTGCAACCACTTTGGAAAGCAGTGTGGCGGTTTCTCAGGAAATTCGGGATCAACCTACCCCTGGACCCAGCAATGCCACTCTTGGGAATATACCCAAGAGAGGCCCGATCATATGACAGGGGCATTTGTTCAACTATGTTCATAGCAGCATTATTTGTAATAGCCAGAACCCACCTATCTTTAAAACAAACAAAAAACTACTTTAGGGTATTTGAAAAATCTTGGTTTTAAACCAGCACTGAACTGACTTGCCTTTTATTTGTATTTCATATTTCCAGTCATCTGCCTACAACATCAAACATGCTATTTTTCCTAGTAAAGTTCAGTAATTCTATACCTATGAGAAATATGAAAAACAAAAACCTTTCTTCCATAATATGTTCTCTTCAGATCAAAGATCCTTCAGTCATTACACCAATTTCATAACTGTCCCTACCAAAACACTGAGAGATATTAAAGCAACATAACTGCAAGTTATAGCAGGTAGAAGGTGAAAAAAGTTCCAGGCACTTAATAAAATACAATTTTTGATCTTTAAAAAAGAACCAAAAGAACAAAAGGAAAGAAAGGAAGTAAGGAAAGAAGAGAAGAAAAGAAAAGAAAAAGGAATAACTTCCTATTAACTTTCTATGCCAATTTTAATGGACTCCTGGGATTTTGTCATGTATTTTTTCCTAGATCTCTAATTATTTGGAATATGTAGATACTATAGGACAAAATGCAATTCACTTTTTACTTTAAGTCTGTCATTTCTAAGTGTAGTAGAATTCAACCCTGCTTTGAGCTGTGCTATATTTATAAACTTGTCTGTGCTACTTAGTGTGTAAGTGCTTGTAGATATTTTTATTATAAATCTCCCTTGTGTGTATCTATGATTGGTGTATGAACACATGCATGTACAGCACTCAGGCCAGAAGGGAACATTGGGAGTCCTGCTCTGTCATTCCATGCATCGTGCCTTTCAGGCAGGGGCTTTGACTGGACCTAGAACTAGACTGTCTGCCCAGAAGCCCCAGTGATCCTCTGTCTTCTGCTTCTCATACCACTGAGGTTGAAGGTACACTTAATGTCAGCTCTTTATGTGGTTACTGGGCCTTTGGACCGAGGTCTTCATGCTTGCACAGAAAACCCCTTTTTCCCGCGAGCCATATGCAGTGCAGCTAAGGTGTGTGCAGCCATTTTGCTATTGTAGAGTGGATGCAGTGCTAGGCAGTGTGAACTGTACTAGGTAAGGCCTTCCTTCAGCAGTTGACACTAATGCCCTAAGTTCATGAGGACATAGTGAAACACATCTCATGAGAGTTCTGTAACTAGGAAGTAAAAATATGTTTTGTTAAACACAGATTCCTTGTTTAGAACCTTGGTTACATTTCTTGAGAAAAACTCCCACAAGATTACCTAGAGGCTAATCATCAGTATCTCTAGATGATTAAGATAGCTAATTTAATTTGTATGGAAGTGAGGTGTTTCATTAATGATACATACTTGTTTCAGTGTTATGTTTCAGGGATGATAAACTGCCTTCTCAAATTCTTTTTTATTCTGTTTATTTTATAAGCTTAAATTTCCTTTATGGGGTACTTTCTTAAGACACTACCAATCAGACCCAATTATTCTAGAGTATGGAACATTCATTAGGAAACAATAATATATTTGCCTCTTCACAATTAAATTAATTGCTTAAACTTTCAATTCATGGACAGCCACATGGATTCCAATTCTAGTCTGAGGTGGAACTAAGGATCTCATTTTCAATAAAACTCAAGAGTCTAGTAAGGTAGGTATGTGTTCTTGAACATGAATCTAGTGAGACAGGTATGTGATGTGAACGAGAGTCATTTGAAAATGTAAGAGCTGTCATTTGTTCATTTATTGATAATATCTTTGCATTTTAAAGTCAAGTGTCAGTGCTTTGGTTTCATATTTTTCACTTTTGTCTGATATAAAAGTAACATCTTGAATATTTTACTATTTAATGTGAGGATAAGGTTGTAGTCACACTGCATAGTTTGTTATTACTAAATCTCATTTCTTACCTATACATTTAAAATCTATTTCTTTTTTTCTAAAACCTGTTGAAATTTTACGTGTAATGCAATGTCTTAACAAAAGTGCCTACATAGGGAAACACTCATGTAGCATGATATCAGCTTTAAGTTTGTCATCAGATTAGAAGCCTCATTTAGCTCTTTGTTTCATCCATGTGATATGAGGGAACAGCTTTTAAAGATTAACATGTCTTCTTCTTGTGCTTACATTTGTTCCTGCTTTACATCTCAAGTAAACCCATTAGAGCTTTTGAATTTTAATTCTAGGGGCAGGATATGAGTAGTTTATTTGATGTTGAGATGAAATTTTGGACCCAGTGGCCAAGAAGATGATCATCATGTTGTATCAGGAAACACCCTCTGGAGAGATCTGATGCATACCTTGGACTAACCTCGATATCCTCTGACCACTTGATTCTACTGGTCTTGAAACCCCACCTCATTCACTAGGTATAGAGTAGTGAACTGGGCTCAGCTGTCAGCCCACCTGGTTAGTCCGCTTTTGAGCCAGTCTGGTAAACCTTCTCTCACTTTGGAGCGTTTCCCTGGTGACTGTTTTATTTAAGTCCTGTATGGCTACTCATTTACATGCTCTTCTTCAAGACTCTGAAAGCATATTTTGACCATTAAGAAATATTTATTACATTATTTATGATATGTGCATGTATATGAAAGTGTGCATACATGAATAGGTCAAAGAACAGGAGGCAATTCCTACCACCAGCTGGGTCCCAGGATGGAACTCAGGTGGTGAGCTTGGCAGCAAGCCCCTTTACCCATGAGCCAACTCACTGGTCCTTTTTGATTGTTCTGAATTTTATAATTTAATCCAGTTAGCTGTTCAGTCACCAGCAGATTTTTATGTTCAGTGTTGTGGACAGAGAATTTGTTCTACCACTTTGAGGTCAGTGTCCAAACTGAGGCAGAAGTTCGGTGAGTGTGAGGCCAGCCTCGGCTGCATGATGAAAGTTAGTCTGAAAACTGACCTCAGGGTCAAGCTAAAACAAACCAGCTGAAAATCGGCTTAACGTAAGTTCCTTGGTGCAAAAGTTGAAAAAAGGAGGGGTTAAGAATTATGGGGAAAGTTGGTAGAAGGGTAATACTAATATCAGGTAATATAGAATTTAAAATGAAAACCATACAACAAAATAACAAATGTATAATGAAAAATTTGATGTTGTAGACAGAAACTACATAGTAAATGGCCTGAGAGCTTTAAAAGCCAGTAAGGTTTGGGAAGTTTGATTTGCTTCCATGAGAACGGGTGGGGATGTTGTGGATAAAATAAATGAGGCCTAGAAGAACTAATAAGCTGTTCTGGTGTAGCTGCTGTAAAGAAAGCCCAACTGCCCTAACCAGAGAAAATGCTGTTTTTAAACATCAGTGGAAAGTTTGCAAGACTACTGTGTATACTTGATCACATAGGAAACAAATATATTTTTAGGTACACATTTTATAGTTCCTATTTTTATCATGTTAGTAAAACAAAGGCAGAGGATGAAGGAGATTAAACTTCCTTGACAGTTAAATACATCTTTTGGTTCAAAAAATTTTTTAAAGAAAGCAATGGAAACAAGAATATTTTATGTCAGAGTTCTCAAGGCATATTTAAAATTATACCAGAGAAAAATCTATGGCCCTAAAAAAATGTCTTTATTACTACACAGAAAGACAAAAATAAAGATATACATTCCTCATCTGAAGAAAGCAGAAGAACAAGGAGTGGTTGGGACATGCCTACAAGAAGCTCAAGCCAAGAACACCTAGTGTTTGAGGCCAGCTTAGACTGCCTACCTAGCAAGACAGTCTCAAAAAAAAAAAAAAAAAGCTAAAATAACACAAAACCAAAAATGACTAGAAATAAAGTATTGGAAATTAAGGTGTGTATAAATGTAAGTGTAAAACAAGCTTGAAACTGGAAGTGAAGTGTGCCAACTGAATGTAGCTGGTCAAGTAGACAGAAGTGCAGTCCTTAAAGCTCTGCCATGAATTGTATGAAGGGGTCCAAAGTGTCATGCTAGCCTCCTTCTGCCAGGTCCAGAGAGGCATTCACCCAGCTGGGTTCACAGTTGCTTTCCATCAGAACAGTTACAGCTACTATTCCAGAGTACTGAAAATTCAGTAGAAAATTCTGAATAATGTAAAAGAAAACAAAGTAAATTTATAAGCTCATTTTATTTATCCTATGGAAACATACAGGCCTTCTCTTGTGCTCATAAATATTAAGGAAGAAAAAGTATTGAGTGTGTGTGTGTGTGTGTGTGCGAGAGAGAGAGAGAGAGAGAGAGAGAGAGAGAGAGAGAGAGAGAGAGAGAGAGAGAGAGAGAGCCTGAATATGTGTGCTATATCTATGCAGGTACCAACTGGAGTTATACTGAGCCACAGTGAGGGTGCTGGGAACTAAACCAGGGCCCTCTGCAGGAGCAGTAAATGCTCAGAAAGGCTGACCATCTCTCCAGCTGAAATTCTACCATTATATCAAAAGAATTGGAAGGATGGGTTTTGGCTCAGGACCTCCAAGACCAAGTTCTCATCTGCACAAAGGAGATTTATTTGCCCCAGAGTGACAAAAGGCAGGGAATAAGAGACAAGGACACAGGAGAAGGGGAAGGGAACAAGGGAGAGGGTGCAGGGTTATCTGTCCCTAAATGACAAAGGATAGAGAGGAGAAAGAAGTGGCACATGGCCATTTTATAAACATGAAAGGGGAAAGTGAAAGTCTGTGCTAGGCTGAGGTGTTTAGTTTTAGTTGGGCATGTTAATTAGGTGAGCTGTCACGGCCACCTTCGTTCTGCAAGGATGATGTGACCACCGGAGCTCTTCTCACTGCAGTTTATTCCAGGACTTTACCATTCTCTCTCTCTCGCTCTTCCCCTCTCTCCTTGACCTCTCTCTCTCTTCCTTTCTCTCTCCTCTCTCTCTCCTCCCCCCCCTCCCCGGGCAAACCTCTCCCAGCCCTTAAGTAGGCATGGGCTGCTTGTCACGGCTCTACCTCGACCAACAAGGAAAAACGCAACACCCAGAGCTCTTCTTGCAGCAGTTTTCAGGACTTTATTTACAGCAATCTATCTCCTCCTTCTCTTTCTTTTTCCTCTCTCTCCTTGACTTTCTCTCTCTCCGGGCAAACCACTCCCAGCCCTTAAGTAGGCATGGGCTGCCAACCCTGAACTGCCAGGTGGGCACTGCCCATAGGCCCATGCATATGCAAGCAGCTGATGATCATTGCGTGATCAGGCATAAGTCAGACTTTAGCCATAGGAGTTGATTATACATCTCCATCAGGTATGATTCCATGCAGCTTGCTACAGTGAGCCAAAGGGGCTTTTGATTGCTGAATTTCAATACTTTGATATCTGGACCTTAGTAGTCAGCCCTAGGAGGAGGGATTGACCAAATAAGGGACTAGATCTTGGTGGTTAGCATTAGGAATGTAATCTAATGGCTTTTAGCAAGACAGAGGGAATGGGGGAGAGCAAGAGCTGTTGGAGCCATGTTTGCCAACGTTGAGCTAGGTAGAGTCCCTTCAGTAATGACACTCTATATGATTAAAGTATACTCCAGACACAGAGAGCAATGAATTATCAGGCTGAAGAAGAGAACAGCTGTGTGAACATGTCAGTTTCTGTAGCAACTGATGGTAGAGCTCAGCTTTTGTGCTTGATGAGTCCCCCACCTTCTTTTTGAATGCAGTATTGTCCCCATGTGCGTCTCTAGCAAGGAAGGTCATGGACAGTGGCGCAGCTGTTCCAGTACTTGCTGTGCAAACCAAAGAACCCGGGAACCTATGTAAAGGTCCAGTGGGTGTGGTAGCCCCTGAAGCTTAAGGCAGGCTTCCCCGGCAAGCTGATTAGAGTCTGTGTGTGTCCACTAGCCATGGGTGTAATTAAGAGCTCCCACCTCAGAGGAAGAAAGTGGGAGAGCAGTCGACGGAGATTGTCAACATCAGCCTGCTGCCTCCTTACCAGTGTGCATGTGTACACTCACAAAATTCAACCATGCACTCACACACATACAGGCATGCATACACGCATGCATTCATACCACACAGACACATGAAAAGAAGGAAAAAAAACAGCTTGAAATTGCATTGTTGAGCATGGAACTACTATATCTTAGAAAGCTTCCAAAATTCTAATATTAAGCAAGAGCAGTTCAATTATATTCCAGTTTTTTTTCTTGATCATTTGGGAGATTCAGAGAAAAAAATATACTACAGAACTAAGCGTGGGTAACTTGTTTTAGCTGAGGAATGGGAAAAGTAAGTGCCCCGGGATCCCAGGAGGAGCATGAAAAAGAAGATATAGTTAGGGGAATATGATGTATGGTAGACCAAGCAAGAACTCAGTGTAAACCTTAAAACTTACACAGACACTAAGTGTGGTGTTGGCATGCAAACAGATTGTTAGTGGGAGAAAATTTGTACATTTTCTATGAGAGCACAAAATTAATTCCATGTAAGTTAAAAATTTTAGAAGAAAAAAATTACAATTACTTTAAGAGACATGCATAATTAAAATGTTTTGGTAGTTTTATTTGCTTTGTGATGCTGTATGTTTTCGCATCAGCTTTTAGAAATAATACTTTGAAAAGAGGTTCACAGACAGTGAAGAATGCTAGTGGAATCCATGTTACTTCCTGCCAAAAAAAACCTTTAAGAATCTCTCATTCTGTGCTGCTAATAGCAAGCTCTAAATGGTTGCGAATGTGAGACTTCTAGAGATCTTGTTGACCCTGAGGCCTGATGCACATATTTTGGTAGGAATCAAAGATGGCTTATCTTTTACACACTACAGATATTTGTGTCTCAGTCTGTGACAGCCCGTAGGCCACCTGAGCAGTCAGGCTCTGGGCTCAGCTGTCACTGCCACCTGCAGCCATCTACGTTCAAACTAATTAAATTCAGCTGGTTCGCCACCAGTGTATTCCAATACAGAACATGTCTCATTCAGAAGGTTTTATTGGGTAGCATTGTTCTAGAGGTCAGAGTAAACGTTTTAGCAAGATATAGGAACCCAAAAGCTTTAAACGGAAAGATCAAAAAAAAGATTTCAGACTGGTCTCCAAAGCTAGTTCCAGGACAGGCTTCAGATCTACAGAGAAACCCTGTCTCGAAAAACTAAAAGAAAAAAAAAAAAGATTCCACATATAAAGTTGGATATTTAAAGTATAAATTTGGGGGGCTATTTGGAATGCAGATGATAAGATGTGATGCCAGTACCATTTTGAAATTCTCTTCTAATGGCAACTAGACAAAAATGGATACAGACATGGGGCATTACACAAAAGGAAACCACGCATGTCCAGATGCAGAATCTTAAATCTGCTGCGTGACAAAACAATGACCAAAAACAACTTGGGGAAAAAGGCTTTGACTTTCATTTCCTCCAGAGTTCATGATAGGCACTGAAGTAGAGACCAGAGGAGCACTATTTACTGGCTTGCTCCCCAGGAGTTGCTCAGTTTGCTTTCTTACAGAGCCTGGAACCACCTGCTTAGGATAGCACTGCTCACAGTGGGCTAGGCCCTCCTACATTGAGCATTGATCAAGGAAATGTCCTAGCCGACTTCCCTAGAGAGCAGTCTGATGGGGGCAATATTTCAACTGAGGTTCCATCTCTTCCCCAATGACTTCACTTCTGTCGGGATGATAAAGACTATCTAGCACACTAACATTTTGAGAAATACAGTTAAAATAACAGTGAGAACTGAGACTGTCCAAAGACAAAAGATCCAGTAACTATTATGACTATAACTAAAAACATAAACCTGTATCTGGTGAGATTGTGAACTGATGCGGGCTGGTGGACAGATAGCCAGCAATGCTGATTTGAATGGGAAACAGACATCCTTCAACAAGGGGGCTCCTGTTGCACCTGTGGGCCATAAAGTACTAGTTTGTAGTATTTTGGGTTATGAGGTTTACTGTGACATTATTTGTACAACGTGAAGGAGGAAGAGGCCAAAACCAAAGTAAGAGCCAGCAATACAATAGCAAGGAAATGGTTGCATAAGCTGGGGTACAGGCTACACTATGAAACATTATGCAACCTCAAACATGAATAAACTAGAGAGCATTCGGATTTCCACATGTATGGCTAAATGCTTAACAAAACAAACCATACCTGTTCCATTTTGTTGTTGTTATTGTTAAGAGGGGAAATAACACCTTTGCCTTTGTGAGTCTGGAGGCATGTATGGGTATCAATGTGGAGAAACCCTTGTTTGTGTCCTAAGAATGGGGGTCAGGGGGAAGGAGAAGAAGAAAGATTTGGTTTTTATTTTCAATCCTTACTGTAAATTCCATGTACATGATAACTTCTGTGTGTGCGTATATTCACTTATGTAAACCATGTTTGTGTAAAGGAAATGTTGACTATCTGATTATGAGAGTTTACTGGTGAAACAGACATGACCCCATGTGCTGACATCTGCCATTGCTCCGTATTTTCTCATTTGCTTCAGAAAGTCCTAACAAAACAAAGCAAAAATCATCGTCTCTACTCCCAACGATGGATGAACTTCATTCTTTCTTTTTCCTACTTATACTTGTTAATATGTGTAGTGCTGCTGATCTCAGTGAGTCAAAAGGCACAGAAGGCCTGAAAAGCCATACTTCTGTTGCATTGATATACTCACATTCTTTAATTGACACATGCTATTATATTAAACTTGGTGTCTTAAATGTTAAGATGAAATTTGAGTTGGGTATGGTGGTGAATGCCTGTAATTCTAGCTCTTAGGAGGCCAAAGGGCTAGCCTGGGCTCTGTATTTAGACCTTGTCTCAAGGGGGAAAAGAAATTATATTTGGATCAGTATCTGTTGAAAAGCTAGGATTTTGGATTTGTTTCAACTGTATGCAACCTGGCTATAAAATTTGTCATTTGATACATCAACATGTTTTTGCCATGCAGATTCTGCCAGACCTATGAACTAGAACTTACCCAATAGTGAATGAGCTGTGGATCAGTTCCTGTACTCATTTTTCAAGGCTAGTTAATTGGAAAAAAGTTGAGCAGTCACAGATTTGAACTCTTATAACCCAGTGTCCGCATCTGATGAAATTATGTTTGGATCTTTCTTTCATTTATGTCTTTCTTTCATTAGGTTGTTTTTGCTTTAAAAATGTCTTCAACTTTAATAATAAAGGACTTAGCAAGGACAATGAGTAGACTCTGGCAGCAGAGCAGACCCTTGGTAAAAGGGCAGTCTATAGCAGTCAAAGATGAGTTGGGCTCCTTGTTCTTCTCATCGATTAACTGTTTGAATTAAAGTATTGATCATGTGAAACTCATGGGAATTCTGAGGAATGAATTGCCACTTGTCTAAAACAGTTAAAATGGATTCTGTCATTCTTTAAATGCCTTTCTGATGTAAACTGCTTCTGACTGGATCGCTGACCTCAAGGCAGTTTTGATGGTGTAGTCTTCCCAGCCTCCTTAGATGCTCTGTGTAGCTAGGAGAGTACTTGTTTGGTAACCATTTACTTTGACAAGTAGGATGCCACTTCCCTTTCTGTTTGCATGATGTGAGAGACTGCACATTTGCCCAAATGCTTGGGAATTCATTATTACTCAGGCTAATTGCCATTTGGTTACACAGCTGCTGTTTAAAATGTGCCATTTCATTTCACCATTGAGTACTTTTTAACTTCTCATAGAAACATTTAGACTTGATGTCACTTTACCAAATAATTTTCTTTTATTTAGGTTTGTTTTTGAAACAGTGTCTGTGTATTCTAGTCTGTTTTTGAACTTTTTCTGGTCACAGCCTCCCAAGGGCTGGTATTGCAGTTGTAAAGTAACAAATGATTTTTTTAATATGTTCAAGAGATAATTGTAATAATTGTTTGAAGGGAGAGAGTTCAAAATTAACTTTGATTTATGTACATGTGATATTTGAAGCCATGAAACCTATGATTAAAGTTGAATTTGAGCAGTAAATTAAATTGACTTCTGTTTAGTGATTTTACAGTTATTGCAAAACGGATCCTTAAAAAAAATAACTTGAAATAAGGAAAAGAAAAAACTACGTGTGATTTTAAGATCATAGATTCTCAACCTGGAATCTATACAAGTCATGCAGCCTTTCTAGGTTTCTGTTACCTTGTTTTGTTTCACTTTGAACTTATTAGGTTTTTGTGTTTCCTCATGGCATTGTCATCCAGCTGCGTCATTCATTGTTCCTTTTGTTTCCTGTCATCACCATCCCTCCTGTCTTGACCAGCTGGTTCCTTTCTTCCCCAAGTTAGTACTTGCTTCTGCTTTCTAATCACGTAGTACATTACCCTGTTTCCCACAGCCTTTGAGCTCTCCTCTTTTCCTAGTTTCGTGGTGCACACCCCTACACACACATAGATACAAACACACACACACACACGTTGATAGACATCTAAACTCGTTCCATTTCCTATCCGTTGTAAATAGTGAAGCTATGAACATGAATGTGGTGCATTGCCATGCCCTTATCTTGAAAATGAGATTTGAGTAGGTTATCTCCACTGTACTTTGTCTCTGAAATGCTAAGATCTAAAATAACTGCTGTTTGGAATCAAGAGAAATGGACGATGAGGATGAATGATACTATAGTGGAAAATCTATCATTGATAACTAGACAAAGAAAGCACTGTAGGGCAAGACTTTCCTCAGTTTTTGGGGTCAAATAAACAGTAGGGAAATATGTAAAGAAAAATGTAGTTTTTCATGACCACCTACACGTATCTTCCTGTCCATTCCTATACGTGCAATTTCTGCACAGTTAAAATTTCCCTATTGAAGCCTCTTTTAAAAGCTCATGATACATAAAGAAATTTGAAATAATACAGCTCTATTTTTCCTGAAACAAACCTTACCCATTTAAGAACAGATCAAGAAATAGAAATTTTCTGCATACTGCCTCTCTAAGACACACACACGTACACAAACACACACACACACACACCATATGTGTTTCATATAATATTGTCACGGCCCACCTCGTCCAGCAAGGATGACACGACCACCGGAGCTCTTCTCACTGCAGTTTATTCCAGGACCTTATTCACAGCAATCTATCTCCTTCTCCTTCTCTTTCCCTCTCTCTCTTTCCCCTCTTTCCTTCCTCTCTCTCCGGGCAAACCTCTCCCAGCCCTTAAGTAGGCATGGGCTGTCAACCCCAAACTGCCAGGTGGGCACTGCCCATAGGTTCACGCATATGCAGGCAGCTGATAATCATTGCGTGATATCATAGCATAGGTCAGACTTTAGCCATAGGAGTTGATTATACATCTCCATCAGGTGTGGCTCTATGCTGCTCGCTACATAATATTATTGCTTAAGAGGTGATATTTGATCTTTAAATTTGGCTGGAAAACTAGTATTTGTTAGGCACATTAATTTTGAAATAAATGTGTCAATGTGCTGCCTGTTTTAATATTAAGACTGTAGAGTCCATCTTTTATAATTAGTTTACTCTTCAAGTATTTCTAGTGTAATGACTAGGGTTACTGGGTCTGCAGAGGTAAGACAGGTCTTTAAGGAGCTCAAAGTCATATGTGGGTATTAGGAAGGGGAGGGTCATAGATAAGACATGAAAACATGCAGTTGTAATTACAGATATACTATTTTCTACATAGAGATAGCAAATGGCTTAAGTGGAAAAAAAATATAACATTAACCCCAGCAGTCAGAATGTTTATTCTTCTAGGTCCATCGAGTTGTCAAGCAGTAAAAGCTATGATGCCTCAGATTGCACTTGTTTTTCCCATGTAATTGTTTTCTCAATTCAAAAGAGAAATTGATACTTGGCTATTGGTTCACTTACTGTAATCTAGAAATTTCCAGTTTGAAAGGGGTGGTAAATGCAAAGTTTGAATCTGCCTTTTTATATATGAAAAGATTTACATTTTTTTTTAATCTCTTTCAGTCTGTAAGATGATGCCCAGTCTTACCTTTTCTTTTCCAGAAACGTTACCTACAAACATTCTGTTAAAAAAAAAAAAAAGCCATGGTAATAGGTGCTAGGATTATGAGAAACTTTCTCCATCTTTTGCTTATCTTGTGGAAGGTAAGGAATGGCAGGCAACTCATAACACATGTATGTCATCAACTTTCTAACAGTGGGAGAACATACGGTAGACTTGATCACTCGAGAGTTGTGGCTCAGTGTCTTTCCACAGAAGACATGGAAGAAAGCAGTTGCCTGATCCACAAAATTTTACAGCCATAAAATTTGGTTCCTTTTTTGAGGCAATAGACTATTTTCCATTTTCCAGTGCTGTGCCTTTAATATGGAAATGAGGTCTAACTGCAAAGCCCAGGCTGACCTGAAGCTTGAAGTTCAGCTGCCTCAGCCTCACAGGTCCTAGTCTTGCAAGCTCTACCCACATAGCCAGCTCTTCCCTAAGGCTCTAAGAGTAACCAAGCAGATTCCTGTCCTTCAGTACAAAAAGTTACAACTTTAAGGGGAGATTTTTGAAACCTTTTATGTTGAAAAATATTATACATCATATTGTTTATTTTTTTTCTCCTCCCAAATTCCTCTTAGAACCTCCCCAACTCCCTACCCGTCCAACTTGATTTTCCTCCCTCCTCTCTCTCCCCTTAAAAAGTCAACAACAACAACAAAAAAAAAAAACAAAATAGAAACATACACAAAAATAAAAAATAAATAATACAAAATACAAAAAAAAATGCCCAAACAGGCAAAATGAGACAAAAAGTCTACAAAAAATACTGAGTTCATATTTATTGGACAGCTACTCTTAGGCATAGTGCCTGCCCTGAAGTGTGGTTAATAGACCTACTGAGACTTCATTGGAATCAAATTGTTGTTTCCTTTTTCAGTGGGTATTGAATGCAGATAGCTTCTTGGTTAGGGTGAGAGCACGTGTGCATTCCTCCCTCGTTGCTGGGACCCCATCTGACTTAACCCTTGCAGAATGTGTGTGTGCTGCCACCTTCTCCGTGACTTCATGTGTGCAAGCATCCTGCTGTGTCTGGAAGTCATTCATCACCTCTGGCTCTTAGCAATCTTTCTGCCTCCTCTTCTGCATAGATCTAAGGGAACATTTTTTACTTCAAAAGTCAAAATAAGAAATTCTTGAGCCAGGCGATGGTGGCGCACGCCTTTAATCCCAGCACTCGGAAGGCAGAGGCAGGCGGATCTCTGTGAGTTCGAGACCAGCCTGGTCTACAGAGCTAGTTCCAGGACAGGCTCCAAAGCCACAGAGAAACCCTGTCTCGAAAAACCAAAAAAAAAAAAAAAAAAAAAAAAAGAAAAGAAACATAAAGTGTGTGTTTCTGCATGGAACTTCTTATGTTTGCTCATGTGGCAGTTATACTAAACACAAAATGTGTGTACGCGTGCGTGCGTGTGTGTGTGTGTGTGTGTGTGTGTGTGTGTTGCAGGGAGGCTGCTTGTTCTTTCTAGCTTAGACCCAAAATAATCACACAGAAACCATATTATTTAAATCACTGCTTGGCACATTAGCTCTAGCTTCTTATTGGCTAACTCTTACATCTTAATTTAACCCATTTCCATTAATCTGTGTACCACCACGTGGCTGTGGCTTATCGGCTAAAGTTCTCAGCTTCCTTCTCACGTGGTGGCTCCAAGGCTTCTCACTAACTCTGCCTTCCTCCTCCCATGCTATAGGTCAAGCCAGTTCTTTATTCATTAACCAGTAAAAGCAACACCATGTGTGTAAACAAATATGCAAACTGTTCTCCATGACAGGTGCCTTACATCACATATTTGAGAGTCACATTCAGATGTGACTGTCCTTTCCCACTGTTTTTTTGTCTTTCTGGGTCTGGGTTACCTCACTCAATATGCTCTTTTCTAGATCCATCATTTGCCTGCAAATTTCAAGATGTCATTATTTTTTATCACTGTGTGATACTCCATTGTGTAAATGTACCACCTTTTCCTTATCCATTCTTCAGTTGAGGGGCATCTAGGTAGTTTCCACGTTCTGGCTATGACAAACAATGCTACTATGAACATAGTTGACCACATGTCCTTGTGGTAGGATTGAGCATCCTTTGGGTATATACCCCAAAGTGGTATTGCTGGATCTTAGATTGTTTCCTAATTTTCTGAGAAATTGCCATACTGATTTCCAAAGCAGCGGGTCCATAGATTTTTACACCTTCATAATCCACCTTCACGGGAGCAACTGCTTCTTTCTTTGCATGTGCACGTCATGTGAACACTCACCCACAGTTCTCAGTTGTCTGCTTCTAATCATAACTAAATTCCTAATGCGTATGATTTCATCAGTCCCGATAGGTATGTTCTTCCTCTTCGCTGCCTTATCCGTCTTCAACCTCTCTCCTGTTGATAGCTTCTGATTTCAATTTTCTTTTCATCAAACTAGCCCAAGTGCCTCAGCTCTGTTTCTCCAGCTTAGCGTTGCTGGAGGAAAATCACAGAAGCAGCAGTGAGCTCTTCACATTCTCCATCACCAGCTCCCACTGAGCACCTTTGTGCTCTCTTTTTCTAGTCCTTTCTTTTCCTTGGAAGCTGTTTTAGGCCTTCCTCCCTGTCGACACATCCCCAGCTTTCCATGTCTTCATCACATCACCTGGCACTTCATTCACAGAGAAAACGGAAATTCTCAGGTGAGACACCCGACAATATCTATCAGGAAACTATAAACACGTACCTGTACCCATTCTGGTTTTGGCTTATTTTAACTGGCTTTGTTGGAAAGGGACCCAGAAGGAGTAGAAAACACACACCTTTAGGAACTGTCTAGGAATAGTCAGGGTTACTATTGCTGTGGTGTAAAAGGATGACCAAAGTTGGAGAGGGAAAGGGTTAATTTTGCTTATACTTCCACATCGCTGTTCATCACTGAAGGAAGTCGGGGTGGGAACTCACACAGGGCAGGAACCTGGAGGCTCGATCAGATGCAGAGGCCATGGAAGGATGCTACTTACTTTATTGCTTGCTCCCCATGGCTTGTTCAGTCTCCTTTCTTACAGAACACAGGACCAGCAGCCCAGGGGTGAACTCACACAATGGACTGGTCCCTTCAACATCAATCACTATTTAAGAAAATGTCCTACAGGCTTGCCTACAACCCAATCCTTTGTTGTTGTTTGTTTGTTTTGGTTTTTCAAGCCATGTTTTCTCTGTGTAGCTTTGGAGTCTGCCCTGGCACTAGCTCTATAGACCAGGCTGGCCTTGAACTTACAGAGACCTGCTTTCCTCTCCCTCCTGAGTGTGTGATTAAAGGAGTGCACCACCACCCCTCAGCAGCCTACAACCCAATCTTATGGAGCCATTTTCTCAATTGAGGTTCCCTCCTCTGAGGTGACCCCAGTTTGGGTTAAGTTGGCATAAAAACTAGCCCGGACAACAACCAAGTATATATATATATATATATATATATATATATATATATATATAATAAAAGAACATGAAACACTGAGGTAAGGGCTAATCTTTGGACTGTAGTAAATTGTTTTTAATACATCTGTGTGCCCACTGAGGGGGGGGAAGGAAGAAGAAAACTGCCTTGTTGTATATAAAATACCACAAAATGGGATGGGCATTTATATAGCTCAGTTGGTAGAATATTAACCTTGTATGCAGGAACCCCTGGTTCAATTCCTAGCATGATATAAACTGGGCATCATGGTAAATCCAAGCACTGTGGACGTGGAATCAGGAGAAGAAGCCTAAGTTCACCCTTAGAAAAATACTGAGTTCAGGGCTGGAGAGATGGCTCAGTGGTTAAGAGCATTGGCTGCTCTTCCAAAGGTCCTGAGTTCAATTCCCAGCAACCACATGGTGGCTCACAACCATCTGTAAGGAGGTCTGGCACCCTCTTCTGGCCTTCAGGCATACAGACAGAATATTGTATACGTAATAAATAAATAAATATTTTTTAAAAAAAAGAAAAATACTGAGCTCAAAGTCAGCAATGGGATTATACATGAGAACCTATGTTAGAATAATGATGATGATGATGGTGATGATGGTATATAATAATACTGGTTGGTGGTGGTGGTGGTGTATAACTTTAATCCCAGCAGTCAGTAGCTAAAAAGAGGCTAGTCTGAACCTCATAGCATATTCCAGGCCAATTATGACTATATAATGAAACCCTGTCTCAAAACCAATAATAATAATAATAATAATAGTAATAGTAATAGTGACATAATACACACTCTGATACGTTTGTTTTAGTGTCCACTTCTCCGTCTTCTGTCCCTGCCATTGATTCCTTGCAGAATTTTGCTGCTTTTTTCCTCAGTTCTATCCTGTTTACTGCTTATGTCCTTAGAGTGACATTTCCTATTGGTCCTGACTCTCACATCTGCTATCCTTTTGTTTCTTTGATATTCCTGCAGGTTCCTCGGACGTGTTATCTTTACCAATCCTTTAAATGTTTGTTCCTCATGTTTATGTTCCTCTGGATTATGTCATAGTCTCTGTGCAGTTAGAAACTAGAGATTTGTCTGTGATCCTTCAGGAAGTCAAAGCCAAGAGGAAGCAGTATAAACATATAAATGTATAGTTAATGAGCATCATTATGTGTTGTGAATTCTGTAAGCACTTGACGTGTATTGTTTGATATAAACTTTACAAGAATTCCATGAGGTAAACACTGATGTTTAGACAAATGTTATATTTTAAGTTACTCACTTGTTGGAACTAAAATTTTGGAAGCCACCTTCCTAAATCACAGAACTTTACCCTCTCCCAAGACAGCTATATGATTGATAGTGTTTAGAAGGATGATGCATGCTTTGGCAGAACGGAGTCTTCTTTTAGGATATAGGTATTAAATGACGTACAGGATGATCCCCTGGGAAGTACAGAGCATTCTCAACTAAAGCCTATAATGAGCTCAGTAGCCTTCCATTCTCACGAGGAACTCCAGTGTAGGAGGCCATGGTGTTCAACCAAACAAAACACTGTTTTCAGATTTTCCACAATTGTGCCTTTCAAACAGCTCTTGATGGAAATTTGGAGCCTACTATTTCAGTGTTGTATTTTCTGTTTTGTGTTTTCAAGAGGGAATAAATTGTGGTACTCATCTCTGCATGTACAGTATCTAGCCAAACCAGTCCATGGTAATAATTAGTTTTGGATTTATTGTACAAACAATCTTGTAAATTCAAGATGACCTATCTTTGAGTAACAATTATAAATAAGTAATTTGGACATGTTTTAGTTTAGTTATAAGGTCATTTCATAGCTTAGCAGAAAAATTCAATACAGAATTTGGTCTACTATGTTCACTTTGAAATGTGTAATTCTTCCTTTGATTTATAGACATATGAGGAAGATCGAAGAAACAACTCGGAACTTCAAATCCGATGTCAGCGCCTGGCCTTGGAATTGGCAGACACCAAACAGTTAGTTCAGCAAGGCGACTACCGTCAAGAGAACTATGACAAAGTCAAGAGGTGAGGTGGCCATGGGTTTCACTTTAGTGCTCACCACAGTCACCTGAATTTGTGTCCCCCTCAGAGCTCTTTCTCCATCGCCTTCTTCATTGGTGGACATGAGCTGCAGTTTTATGTCGGCATTCTTTGGTTTTATAGAAGTTGCCACCACCCTTTAAGACGTAAGAGAAGATAGAATCTCTGTTAAATGCCTCATGAATATGTGCCAGGTGTTATCTGATGAATTTCATGTAATGTCAGCTTAAGTGTTTAAATTTTCTCCAGTGGTTTTTAGCTGCCCCTTTCACTCTTAGAAACAACACGTGGTAAGCGCTCTCCGAGCTACTGCTGCCGAGCACCTGGGGAAATCTCCCTCTACCTAGAATGGACCTCTCTAGCCTTCTGTATTTAATGAGCTTCTCTGATGTGTCCCTTGGTAAATCTCATTTAAACCTGAGTTTTGTCGTGTAGATTAGCCAAAGGAGACCAGGTGGTAGGGGTGCACACCTTTAATCCCAGCACTCACAGGCACTTCTCCAAGGCCAGCCTGGTCTACACAGTTGAGTTCACAGATGGCCAGTTCACAGAGAAACTCTGTCTCTAAAAGACAGAACAACAACAAAAAAGATTAACTTTAGGACGATTGTCACATTTTAGAGTAAGTACTGTATCCTTGCAGATAGGGTGGATTCATTTTACTTGTTCATTTGTTATATCTGCTATAGCTAGGATTCTTGAAATTCGGTAGTGTCAATGAATCGTAGAATGTTGTAAGTGAATTTACAAAAACTTAGGAAATATATTGGTATTTCTATTCCCGCTTTGACTGGTATGTGGTATGTAATAGTATTTATTGTTATTCCCTAATATGGTAAATATTTGATCTTGAAATTAGCTATATTCAGTGAGCGCCTGAGTAAAGCTGAATTTTGAAAGAAACATTTACTTATTTATCTACTTGTGTTTTGTTTTGTTTTTCTTTTTTTTTTTTTGGTTTTTGGTTTTTTTTGTTTGTTTGTTTGTTTTTTCAAGACAGGGTTTCTCTGTGGCTTTGGAGCGTGTCCTGGAACTAGCTCTTGTAGATCAGGCTGGACTCGAACTCACAGAGATCTGCCTGCCTCTGCCTCCTGAGTACTGCAATTAAAGGCATGTGCCACCCAACAGAAATATTTTATTTATTAATTAAGTTTTTATTAGCATATATTAATACATAACGATGGGTTTCATTATGACATTTTCATACACACACACACATATATATTTATATATATAAAACATATTTTGATCATATGCATCCCTTACCACACTCTATTGTCCCCTTCCACTCCCTCTGAACCTCCTTTCCCTCCAACTGTTCGCCAAGAAATGGGGCCAGGATTTATCCCTAGTGCTTGAACTGGGATTTTGGAACCCATTCTTTTTGGAAGGATACCTTGCTTAGCTGAGATATAGGAAGAAGGGCCTTAGTCCTGCCTCAAAGTTGACTCCCCTTGGGAAGAAGCCTTACCCTTTCTGGAAGTGGATGGGGGACTGGGGTGGGGGGAAGGCGGGGGGAAGGCGGGGGGAAGG
>NW_026067928.1:2809360-2812050 GCF_014885135.2 Alexandromys fortis
GGGGAAGGTGGGGGGAAGGCGGGGGGAAGGCGGGGGGAAGGTGGGGGGAAGGTGGGGGGAAGGCGGGGGGAAGGCGGGGGAAGGTGGGGGGAGAGCAGGAGGAAGGAAGAGAGTAGGAACTGGGATAGGCATGTAAAATGAGAAAAGAATGTTTAAATAAATTTAATAATAATGAATAAAATAAAATGAGATGTAAGGTGATACTTATAATTCATATTTTGATGTTATTTTCCTTTCTAAATCTACAGAAATAGTAAATAAAATGAGAAAAATTATAATTATCAAAATAATCTAGAACTCCCTAATTCATTCATCAGTAAATAAAACAAGACAAGTTATAGTTGATAATTATCAATGTTGCTTAATAGAATCATGGATGGGGGGCTGGAGAGATGGCTCAGAGGTTAAGAGCATTGCTTGCTCTTCCAAAGGTCCTGAGTTCAATTCCCAGCAACCACATGGTGGCTCACTATAGTATTTTCTATTTTTATTTTTATTTTTTATAATAAAAAACTAAAAGAAAAAAATATAACCTTTATTAAAAAGTATAAGCACTTCCATATGTTCAAAATAGGACAGTAGAAAAAGGGGGGGTTCCAACTGAATCCTTGGTTCATGAATAAGTTAGAAAAATAGACAAGCCGTGTATGGTGGCCGCAGACCTGCAATCCCAGCTGGCACTGGAGAGGCTGAAGCAGGAAGTAGGATGGTGAGTTCCTGAGTACAGCATGAACTCTGACAAAAATCCTGACTCCGAATCCCGGCCTGGTACTTACTGTATGTAGCTCACTGGTAGAGCATCGCCACCCTGGGTTCAGTCGCCAGCACTACACAGAATAAAAAGAGAAGGATAAGCCATGGAAATATAAGGTAACCTGGGGATATGCCCCGTGGTAAGTTCTCAAAAATATATTAAATTAATGGGTATATAGCTATTAAATCATCTCTAGGATTCAAATGTTTCTGGATAATTTATTTCTACATAAAATTCTATGTGGCAGTTAAAAAAGCATTAACTTAGATTGGAGTCACTCTTGCTGCACAGCTCTACAGCTCCTGGCATGACATGAAGTCCCCTTGACCCTTTCTGAAGAGTTCTGACTTCGAGGAACAGGAAGTGCTATTTCAAAATTAATATTTGGGCTGTGATCATTGCTATATCAGCCATTATTCCTTGACAGGGACAGGAGAGAGGGAAGACAGAAGAGCAGGACACGCTGCATAAAATTATACTGATGCTTTTCGTTCCAGTTAACACCACAATAGTCAACTGAAAAACCTCCTGGCAACTAAATATAATATAGTACAACCTGTGTATAGAAATAAATGCTGACGATTATGAGTTATAGCCCATTGATAGGAAAAGACTTTGTCTACAGGGGCTTACTAGCAAGCACTAAGTGGGGAAAGAAGATCTGAACAGTACCATCTCAATTAGTAAATGTATCTCTGTGGCAGGGGGCTGCTCTATAGCCTCATTACTCATATTTTATCCTGCATCATCAATGGAATCTGCAGCCTCGGGTGAAGTATGTCAGAGAATAGGATGCGTCTTTCATCTCGTGGCATTGAAAAGCAGTGGAAAGAAAACAGTTCTCCTGTGCAGTCCGGGAGTCCGTGAAGTCCCAAGGCTGTTCTGACTTGGGGAAAGGAGGGTAGAAGCAAACGTATTTCTCTGCTCAGTTTTAGAGATGCCAGTTGATGCAGGAGTTAGAGGCAGGCAGATCTCTTGAGTTCAAGACCAGCCTGGTCCAAAGTTCCAGGACAGTCTCCAAAGCTACACAGAGAAACCCTGTCTTGAAAAAAAAAAAGATGCCTGTTGAAGGATTTGGCCCAGGTCTTGGTGGGAGAGGCTAGTCTGATGGAGAAATCTAAAATGTCTGGCTAAATCATAGCGACGTGGGACTGGAACGGTGCCCTGAATGCATGCCTATGTATTGCTGGACAATGTTATTTGAAGTTATGATAGATTTTTTTACCTTAATAAAGCCTGAATCTATATTTAATTTAAAATCTTTGACTTCAAGGTAAGACTGAAGCCGTAAGGTGGAGGTTTGTAATCATGGCATGGGGAAACCAAGACAGAAATGCTGTGAGTTCTTGGCGCATGTGGATTAAGTGTGATCATGTCCCAAACAGCAACAGCAACCATAAAACAAAAATAGAGTAGGGGAGAATGAATTTGTACCGTAGAAAGAGTTGTGTAATTTACTGCTTAGTGTACTTTATGTATTTATGTAACACTAATGTTCATAGTTACTTATCTGAACAAGGCCTTGAACCTTCTGAATTTGAAAAGTTCAAATACACAAAAGCCCCACTGTTTTGGTCAGCTTCTTGCCACTCAACCCCTTTCAACTGTGAAAGAGGTTTCTGTATTTCCATGTGTATTTAATTTTGTTTTCATAGTGAACGCGATGCTCTTGAACAGGAAGTACTTGAAGTTCGGAGAAAACATGAAATACTTGAAGCCTCTCACATAGCTCAGGCTAAAGAAAGAAGTGAATTATCAAAAGAGGTAAGCTCCCAGTAAACTCACTCGTGTTTATTATGTATTAATGCACAAACAGCCCAGGATAAAATTATGGGAAAATCATATTTTTCTCCTTTTTATGTAGTTGCCAGGAAAAGAGAGAGAGAGAGAGAGAGAGAGAGAGAGAGAGAGAGAGAGAGAGAGAGAGAGAGAGAGA
>NW_026067928.1:2812086-2833226 GCF_014885135.2 Alexandromys fortis
AGAGAGAGAGAGAGAGAGAGAGAGAGAGAGAGAGAGAGAGAGAGAGAGAGAGAGAGAGAGACTTAGCAGGCAATTATAGCATGAATAATAAAAACCCAGAGACGGATATTGGGGTTCAAGCTTAAGATCAGGAAAGCAAAGCAGCCAGCTACTGGCTCTTACCTCTACTTCCTGCCTCCAAGAGTACTCAGACTGAGACTGACTGAGACCTGTCTCCTCCTGTCTTAATATTCCTCTCTAGTGTTGGGATTAAAGGTGTGCATCACCATCTAAACTGTATGGCTAACTAGTGTGGCTGCTGGGATTAAAGGTGTGTGTAACCACTGCCTGACCTGTATGGTTGACTGGTGTGGCTGCTTTGCATTCTGATCTTCAGGCAAGCTTTATTTATTAAAACACAAATACTATACCATTGTAGGCAATTTTGCATAAACAAGTTTATCACTTTTTAAAGAGAATTTTTATGTGATACACACAGGGAAAGTCCACCTTGAGAAGTGACAGCTCGCTCTGGACATGTCTCTGAATTTCTATAGGTAACCACCTTGCAACAGACAGTCACCCTCCTGCAGAAGGATAAAGAGTACCTCAATCGCCAAAACATGGAACTCAGCGTACGCTGTGCGCACGAGGAAGATCGCCTGGAGAGGCTGCAGGTGCAGCTGGAGGAGAGCAAGAAGGCTAGAGAAGATATGTACGAGAAATACGTGTCATCCAGGCAAGAGTTGTTCCTTTTCCATACTTTGACTCTAAAGAACAATTCTTATGTGACTCTGTCTGCTGTGCTGAGAAGGAAGTGTTTTATAAAGTCGGGATGATCTTGGTATTACATTTTATTCTTTGTGTCTGAACATGCAGCATCTGAGTACATCAGCCTTCCGGCCTCAGCCTGTGCATTAGAAAGGGCACGGAAGGGGATCACCCAACATGGTTACTGTGTCTGTAGTGGAACAGCAGTGATGTGGTACAAGTCTGGTACTAGTTTGGAACAGTGCTTTTAGAGACTCTAAAGCCCTTCTAAAATGGTCAAGTTTTCTAAACATATTTCATATAAGATTAAAATATTACCTAAAAAACAATGGTTTATTTTTTTTCATGAAAGAAAACCATGACTATTTATTTTGTCTTTGCAGAGACCATTATAAAACAGAATATGAAAATAAACTACATGATGAACTGGAACAAATCAGATTGAAAACTAATCTAGAAATTGAGCAGCTTCGAAATGCCTCTAGGGAAATGTATGAACGAGAAAACAGGTAAAGAAGAGCGATTGAGAAAGTTATACTTGTCTTTGACGATCCTAAGAATTTTACTGAAATTAAATGCCATTTCTGAGATGAATTTTTTAATAGTTGTAAATATGAATGAGAATGTTAAAATTATAAATTTGATAGCTAATTACAACAGCACTTATCATACTGTAGGTCTTTTTACTCTGGTAATATATCTCTTTCCTGTTTCCTCAGTTCAGACTGAAGACAAGAATATGAGGAAATTTAGAAGGTACTAAGATAGCAATAGTTTTACCAACCATTTCTCTTGGATACTTGTAGATAGCGGCTGCTTGTTCATTTCCTAGCTGCCCAGATCTGAAATAATCATACAGAAACTGTATTAATTATAACACTGCTCAGCCAATCACTTAAGCATATTGCTAGCTAGCTCTTAGATCTTAACTCATTTCCATTATTCTGTATATTAGCACAAGGCTGTGGCTTGCCAGGTAAGGTTCTGGTATCTGTCTCCTTCAGTGGCTACATGGTGTCTGTCTGACTCTATCTTCTTTTCCCCAGCATTCAATTTAGTTTCCCACCTTGCTCTATTCTGCCCTTCCACAGGCCTAAGTAGCTTCTCTAGTAACCAATGATAATAAAACATATTCACAGCATACAGTGGGGAATCTCAGATACTTGTAAAAGCTCGAATAGTAATATGTATATCTCTATATATTATTTAACCACTGATACCCACATTACCGCTTATACTTTGCTGTGTAATCATTGTGACCGTTTCCCAGTTTTTCAGTTGTCCATCTTAAAAACAAAACAAGAACAAAGAGAATCCTTTAAAATACATCCCATCATAGCATAAGTTTAGATGTGTAAACTCCCTCTCCATGTGTAGGTAGGATGGCGGAGTTGTGTCGGGAAATGGGCAACAACCATTTCTCGAGGCAGGAAAGCTGGAAGCAGCCTTGCTTCTCCCCAGTCCTATTCTTGACGCAGGTTCACAATGGGTACCATCCATTTCAAGCTTCCTTTCTGCTCACACACCCATCGTATTGGGAACTCAAAGGAAGGACCATAGGCAAGTGCTCACATCCAGAGTTGAGAGCCTGAAGAGAATAAACTTCTGCCTGCTTAGTGCTCAGCCTTCTTCCTCCACTAAATAGTACAGGGCCCTAAACCAAGAAACCTGCCTCCCTTTCTGCTGGGTTTCCCACATCAGTGAAGGCAATCAGGACAACCCCACACTGTCCAACCTGATCTGGACAACCCCTCATGGAGACTTTTCCCAAGTGATTCTAGGCGTTGTCGAGTTGGCAATTAAAATTAACTGTCATAACACCAAACCAGAAAATTTAGGATTGGACATAGGTGCTTCGTTCAACCACTGGGTGTTAAGTTGATCCCTAGATATTAACACTGTGATAGACAGTTACCACCAGATGGCGCCAAACTGCAGCCCAATCCTGTGCCAGCACAGGGACACACAAGTAGCCACTGGGACAAGCTTGCTTTTCTTATTTTTCACTTCAGTCTTCTGTCGCTGTATTTATGTGACTGACTCTTCATTATGGCAGATCTGAAATTTAGTCATAACTTCTGTCCCCTTCCATTCTTCACAACATAAATAGTAAGTTCTTTTGGAATCTTACAACTTAGAATGGGTCAAGAAAGTTTTTACTATTCTATATAAAAAACAAAAATCAAAGACTGTTTACATATTTAGTTTTGTCTTGGATCTGTGTGAGATAACCTTGCTTTGTAGTTAGATACATGATGTTGTCCTGTATATTTTATCGGTATGCTCTTCGCATTATGAGTTAAATTGTAACGAGCACACTTGCATATGTTCATAGCTACCCTATCTTCCCTAATGAGCACTTTCAGAAGAGAGTAAGAAGCTAAGAGTAGAAAGATTCCTTGGGAACTGGGGACAGAATGGGGAAAACTCAGGTCAGTGTCGAGCATTAACATATAAATGACTTCCTTAGTCTGTGTGTGTGAAAGGGTGTGGTCCCTCCTAAGTGTTTAGAAATGAGACACTTTCCAAAGCTGGGTGCATACCTGCAATACCAGTACTCTGAGCTGAGACAGGAGCATCCCGGGTTCCAGGCCAGCCAGAGCTGCTTTCTATACTAAGGCTCTTTCTTGAAAAAAAGACAGGGCAAAATTCTGTAAGTGAATGTATATTTTAAGAGATTTTGAGGAAAAAAAAAAAAAAACCTAATCTTAAATCCTGTCTCCACCACTTGGTAGTAGGGTGAGAAACCACTTTATATCCCTGAGTTTAGTTTTCTCTTTTACAAAAATGAACTAATAGTAATGTTTCAGAGAGTGGCCCATGCGGTCTAAATTAGATAGTGCATGTGACAAGTGCATTCCAATAGCTACTTTATACCACTTGTCTATGTGTAGTCAAAATCATTTTATTTGTATGATGACAGTTTGGATAAAATCATTATTACATAAAGGCTAACTGACAGCATGGGATTATTACCTTAAAGGTCACTGTTATAAAATGCAGAGGGCCTAACGTGTCTAATTTATTGTTCCCTAAGCATTTCCGAGAGGTACTAAAGGGGAAATAAACTCGGTGATTGACTTTCTCCAGAACAAAACTGCCTTTAGCGTGAGATGGCCTCCTAAGCAGGGAGCAGAACTGTGTGATCCGAGTGTGAGTCGTTGGCAGCCTTCATTAGCTCTTCCTGCTGCAGAGCCTGGAAACTCACCGGCTTGGCAGCTGTTTGAAGGAAGTGCAGAGCAGCACAAAGGAGACTGAAAGTGCCTTTAGGTGGGCCATTAGTGCTGCAGTGCTTTGATAATGTTATTTCCTGCCCTGCCAGTGCCGTCTCGATCACAATGTGCTGTCTCCCACAGTACGCAAGAAGCCTCAGAGACACACTTGAAATTTTCACAGAATATTAGTGACATCAAACAGCTTTAAATCTTGGATTTGGATTTACTTCTGGGGATCAGTTGAATCTGTTTGACCCATCCCAGTATGAACGTGGAGCTGGATTACAGAGGTTCTGGTCCACATTTTGGAAGCAAATGTCCTCATTAGTACTCCGGCTTATATCCTCTATTGTTTATATCTTTCCAGATAATCTGTGCAATTTTTAAATTCCGTGAAAGTATTTAAGTCTTTTTTTCTTTTTAATTTTTGGGTCTTTTTGACTAGATTTTTCTGAAGTAGGTGGTTTTGCAGGTAACTGGGTGTCTTGTGAAGAAGCTCTAGATGGGTTTTGTCGCAGCTCTCTTGTTATTGCCTGTAGTCCTCTGTGTGATTCTTTGCATCATTAATACTTAAGTACTTTGGGTGTGTAGGCTGCCCCACATAGGCTGGAAGTCATTTCTGGTGCGCAAGAGTTTACATATACCTGCTTTGTACATAGTTCTCGGGGTGGGGGGATGCTGGGAAAGCAGGATGGGGCCAGGTTGTTAGAAGAAAGCCTGTGCAGAGATTTCTAACTGATCAGGGCTGAGCCTAGAGCATGCTGCAGAAGTTACTTAGCTGATCACCCACACTATTTATTCTGTTTCATGTTGATAGTAACTGCTGCCACTTTTTAAACCTCAGCATCTTAATGGATCTTAAGTATTTAGTTTTGGAAATTTCTCATGCATATGGACTTCTCTTGTCTGTATGTTTAATTTCATGTGAACTGGAAAGTTATCTACTTCAAGTTTATATTCACAGCGAGAAATGAAAATAGTCCAAGTGAGTGCTGGCTGACTAGCCTATTTTCCCCACTATAGCGGAATGCTGGAGACTAGATAATTTGTAATGAGCAGGAATGTATTATGTCACTGCTCTAGAGCTGGGAAGTTCAATAGGCAAGGGCCTGTTTCCTGCATTCTCACCTGGCAGGAAGCCAGAGAGCTTGTGAGAGCAGGAGACAGGCAGACTTACTTACCTGTGGTCACAGCGTCCCACTCAGAAAGGCTTCCCCCTCAGAGCCCACTCATCTCTTAAGTTTTATTATTGTTGTTTAGCAGTAACTAAATTTGAACATGGCTTTTGCAAGGGATAAGCATTCAAACCATAGAGCTAATTCTATAGGAAATTATGCCATTTTAGTCAACAGGAATCTCAAAATGTTTCTTTTCCTAAAATACACAGTTTTTCTTAAGAAAATTTATGAAGCCAGGCAATGGTGGTTTCTCTCCATTTAGTTTGATTCAATGGTGGCTGTCAGCTTCCTGTATGTTGCTTTTATTACGTTTAGGTATGTTCCTTGTATCCCTGATCTCTCCAAGACCTTTATCATGAAAGGGTGTTAGAACATATCAGATGTTTTTCCAGCACCTAATGAGATGATCATATGGATTTTTTTCTTTCAGTTGATTTATATGGCAGATTGCATTGATAGATTTTTGTGTGTTGAACCATCCCTGCTTCTCTGGGATGAAGCCTACTTGACCATGGTGGATGATTTTTGTTTTATGATGTGTTCTTGGATTCAGTTTGCCAGTACTTTGAGTATTTTTGCATCAGTGTTCATGAGGTCTGTAATTTTGTTTCTTGAATCTTTGTATGGTTTGGTTATCAGGGTAACTGTAGTCTCATAAAAAGTGTTTGGCAGGGCTGGAGAGATGGCTCAGAGGGTAAGAGCACTGGCTGCTCTTCCAGAGGTCCTGAGTTCAACTTCCAGCAACCACATGGTGGCTCACAGCCATCTGTAATGTAATGAGACCTAGTGCCTTCCTTGCCAGCAGTACATTGTAAGCTTAATAAATAAATAAATCTTTAAAAAAAAGTGCTTGACAATGTTACTTCTGTTTTTCTATTGTGTGCAACAATTTGAGGAGTATAGGTATTAGCTCTTCTTCGAAGTTCTGGTAGAATTCTACATTTAAACCATATGACCTTGGGCTTTTTTTGGTTGGAAGACTTTTGATGACTGCTTCTATTTTCTTAGGGTTTATAGGTCTATTTAAATTGTTCAGCTGATCTTGATTTAATTTTGGTATGTGGTACCTATCCAGAAAATTGTCCATTTCTTTTAGATTTTCCAGTTTTATGGAGTACAGGTTTTCAAATTATGACCTAATTATTCTCTGGATTTCTTCTGTGTCTGTTGTTATGTCCCCTTTTCTTTTTTAATTTTGTTAATTTGGATGTTCACTCTCTGCCTTTTAATTAGTTTGGGTAAAGGTTTGTCGATCTTGTTGATTTTCTCAAAGAAGCAGCTCTTTGTTTCATTGATTCTTAGTATTTTTTGTTTCTGTTTTAATGATTCCAATTATAAATTTGATTATTTCCAGTTGTCTGTTTCTCCTGGGTGAGTCTGCTTATTTTGTTCTAGGACTTTCAGATGTGCTGTTAAGTCACTAATATGAGATTTCTCCACTTCCTTTATGTAGGCACATAGTACTATGAGCTTTCCTTTTGGCACTGCTTTCATAGTGTCCCATAGATTTGGATATGTTGTACATTCATTTTTGTTGAATTCTAACAAGTCTTTAATTTCTTTATTTCTTCCTTGACCCAGGGGTGATCCAGTTGAGCACTTTCAATTTCCATGATTTTGTAGACTTTCTGTAATTCGCATTATTGTTGAATTCTAACTTTAAGCAATGATGAACCAATAAGATACAGGAGTTATTCCAATTTTTTTTTTATCTGTTGAGGTATGTTTTGTTACCTTGTATATGGCCAATTTTAGAGAAGTTTCCAAGCAGTGCTAAGAAGAAGGTATATTTTGTGTTTGGGTAAAATGTTGTATAGTCCATTTGAGTCAAGACATCTCTGAGTTCTCTTCTTTCTCTGTTAATCTTTTATCTGGTAGACCTGTCCATTGGTACGAGTGGGATGTTGAAGTTTCCGACTATTAGTGTGTAGGGTTTGATGTGTGATTTAAGCTTTAGTAATGTTTCTTTTACAAATGTGGGTGGTCTTGTATTTGTGGCATACATGTTTAAGATTGAGACTTCATCTTGATGGGCTTTTCCTGTGATGAGTATGAAGTGTCCTTTTCCATCTCTTTCAGTTGATTTTAGTTTGAAGTCTATTTTGTTATATCTTGCTTCTTAGGTTCATTAGATTGGAAAATCTTTTCTCAGTCTGTAGTTGGAGACTGTTCATTTGTTCCAGGCCACTCAGACCCAAAATAATCACATAGAAACTATATTATTTGCAGTACCCTTTGGCCAATAGCTTAAGCGTATTTCTAGCTAGCTTTTATATCCTAAACTAACCCATATCCATTAATCTGTTCATTACCGTGAGGTCGTGGACTACCAGCAAAGTTTCGGGAGACTCCGGCAGAGGCGTCTTTCTTTTGTGGCATCTACATGGCTTCTCAATGACTCTCTATATATCTTTTCCAGCTTGGCTATATTCTGTTAAGCTTTTTGCAAAAAGCGACTTCTTTAGTAACCAATGGTAATAAAACATATTAGAGCATACAGAGGAGAATTCTACATTCCTATTCTTGTCTGTCTAAATAAAAAGGTTTTAATTTTAATATAGTAAGATTACATATAACAAAACAGGTATCAAGCAAGAATTATAGTTACAATATTTATATCTACTTTGTCTTTTATCATAATTAAGGAAAACTATAACTATCTTTTCTTCAACTCCATCAAAGACTCCAGAAGGATATAATATTACCTAAGTAAACAGGACGTGTATTGTAAGCAGCTTCCAAAATTCTAGAATTCACAGAGACAGCTCACTGCCTGGACAGTCACCCAAAGTTTTTCTGCAACACTGGAGCATCCATCTTCAGCCTACAAACCCATAGTATCCGGTAGACTATATTGGCAGTTTGTCATTCACTTTCTTCTGTGTCCTGAAGAATGTCTGGCAGACTCATGAAGCAGGAGCCCCAAAGGATCATCTCACCTTTAGGCAAGTTCAATAGTCATTTCTCTGTGGGTCCTGCATGTCCATTTTATACATCATAACATCAAGCAGTCCAGGCAAGAGCAGTTTCTTACCCAAATGGCTAAAAAAAACTCTATGAAGAGTCTCTTCGATGCCCATTATCCTCTTGAAGTAGATTAGTGCTTCAAGGAGCAGTTGTGTCTCATTGTCATGAAAAGTTCTAAGTTCTTAAACATTTTAAATGCCATATTCTGTAGTCTTTGAAAGGGTTAAAGAATACCTATCCATCCGAAATATATCTCTATTAATCTAGAAAATATAACATGACTACAAGCTTGACTATTATGGATGACTATCTATTAACCTTTATTTCTTAATTATGCATTACATTTTTAAATGAGCTGCACAAACACAATACCTTAATCAAGTGAAGAAATACACATTTAACAAAATTGACCTTAAATTTGTATCAATAAACCAAGATCCATACCAATACAAAGTATTCATCTCTTTAGCATATCCCCCTTTAACTGTAAACAAACATTTATAAACAATATTTGGGAATTTGGGCATAGTTCTCTCCAAACTTCTTCCTGCTTTTTGGGGGGTGTTTTCATTGAGACCTTTTGGATGTTCTTGGTCCATCAAACCACATTAGTCTGGAAGGAATCCAAAGGTTCTCATTCTCTGTGGAAACAAAAGAAGAACCTCTTTCCAAAGCAAAAGATCCTTAGGTCCAAATTTTGAAGTCAAGATACCTTTAAAATATATAAGTTGATTTAGCTTTGCAGCCCATACAATGAAATGTCTCTCTGTATTTAGCTCCTTCACAGTCAAAATATTAAAAAAATACAATAATATACATAATAATACACACAGATTTTCTGTGTATATTCTATCTTTATGTGGCTTATTTTTCTTATCTGTTAATTTTTCTATAAGTTTATTGTTTATTATCTCTAAGTTTCTTTAATCTATGACTATACTCTTTTAAATTACTTTTACTGTCTCCTTATTCTTTTTCTCCTCACTCTCAAGCCTTTGTACATTCATCTAACACTGTGACCCATTCAGAGATCTTTTTTTGATCTGAATCTGTCTTTATTGCATATCTGTAATTATTTTCTGGCCAGGATCACTTTTTTTTTTAAATGTCAAGCAGGCATGGTACTAACTCAGCTATCCTGTCTGCTTGCTCCAGCCAGTCCAACATGGCAAAGGCACGTTCACTGCTCTGAGAGCCATTCTCTCTGCCCCAGATCCAGGGTTGCAGTGGGTCCATGTCACCATTAAGCAATTTGTAACACACTGCTCACAGACCCCATTTAAGTGCTTGGCCTCCTGAAGGAGCTAGAGTTCATGCTGACAACACAAACCAGGAACCAGGAAGCCACTGTCTCATAACTGCACTTTTGTTTTTTTTCTGTTACCGCTGAAGAAGACCTCTCTTAAAGGAGCCGCAGTGCCCACCAGCAAACAGAACCTATCCAAAAAAAAAAAAAAAAATATGCCGGCTACCAAGAAGCTATGCTTAACTCTGTTCTTTTTGTGTCTAGAATTCCTTTGTTTTACGTGGTTTTACATGGATGTAGTCAGCACCACATTGGTTCCCCAATCTGTAGTCAGGAGACTGTTTGTTCCCAGCCTCTTAGACCTGTCTGAAATAATCACATAGAAGCTATATTATTTGCAGTACTTGTTGACCAATAGCCTAAGTGTATTTCTAGCTAGCTCTTATATTCTAAACTAACCCATCTCCATTAATCTGTGCATCACTACAACATCGTGGCCTACTGGCAAAGTTTCAGCTGACTCCAACAGAGGCATCTGTCTTCTGTGGAGGCTACATTGCTCCTCACTGACCCCCACCTGCTCTCCACGTCTCTGTTTGGATTTCCAGCCTGGCTTTATTCTCTTAAGCCATTGGCCAAAAGAAGCTTCTTTATTAACCAATGACAATAAAACATATTTATAGCATATAGAGGGGAGTCCCACATCATGAACCCTTTACTCTGAGATAGTGTCTGTCTTTGGGGTTGAGGTGTGTTTCTTGTATGCAGCAGAAGGATGAATCCTGTTTTCATTTCCATTCTGTTACAGGTGAGTTGAATCCATTGATATTAAGAGACCAGTGATTGTTAATTCCTGTTATTTTTCAGTGGTAGTGTTTGTGTTTCACTTTGGGTTTTGATGGTATGAAATTATCTGTTACTTCTGTCTTCATGGGTGCAGTTAGCGTCCTTAGAGGAGTTTTCCTTCTAGTACTTTCTGTAAGGGTGGGTTTGTGGATAGGTATTGTTTAAATCTGGTTTTGTCATGGAAGATCTTGTTTTCTCTGCCTAGGTGATTGAAAACTTTCTGGGTATATTAGTCTGGGCTTGCATCTGTGTTTTCTTAGTGCCTGCAGCAATCTCTCCAGGACCTTCTTGTTTTCAGGATTTTCATTGAGAAATCAGGTGTAATTCTGATAGATCTGTCTTTATATTTTTCTTGGCCTTTTTTCTTTGCAGCTCTTAATGTTCTTTATTCTGTATGCTTCATATTTTGATTGCTATATGTTATTGGACTTGTTTTGTTGTTTGTTTTTTTTTCCCCCAGTCCTTTTGGTGTTCTGTAAGCTTCTTGTACCTTCATAGGCATATCCTTTTTTTTTAGTTTAGGAAAGTGTTCTTCTAAGATTTTGTTGAATATATTTTCTGTGACTTTGAACTGGAGTTCTTCTTCTACCCCAATTATTCTTAGGTTCAGTCTTTTCATGGTGTCCCAGATTTTTTGGATGTTTTGTATTAAGTATCTGTTGGCTTTAACATTTTCTTTGACCAATGAATGTTTCCTCTATCGTATCTTAAACATCTGAGATTCTCCCTTCCATCTGTTATATTCTGTTTGTTATGTTTACATCTGTTGTTCCTGTTCATTTACCCAGATTTACCATTTCCTGAATTCCCTTGGTTTGTGTCTTCTTTACTGCCGCTATTTCAGTTTTCAAGTCTTGAACTGTTTGAATGATTTGCTTCCCCTGTTTGTTTTTCCTTCATTTTCTTGGTTTTTTTTTTTAAAGAGATTTATTGATTTTTTTTTCAATTTTTTATTTGTCTTTTCCTCCACTTCTTTAAGGGAATTTTACATTTCCTCTTTAAGGGTCTCTGTCATCTTCATAAAGTTATATTTAAGGTTGTTTTCTTCTGCTTTTTCTGGATTAAGATTTCAGTTCTTCCTGTTGTATGACTGCTGAGTCCTAATGTTGCCATGTTGCTTTTTAAGATGTTGAATGTGTTCTTGTGTTGATGCCTACCCATCTCTACCTTCAGTTGGTGCAGGCAAGGTCTTTGCCTCTTGGTCCAGTCCTTGCAGTCAGTCTGTGTCTTAGGGAGCCACTCTTGGCCCCACTCTCTGTAGTCACTGTCTGTATCTCAGGGAGCTGCTGAGGTGTCTGGGGGTGGAGTGGGACTTGTAGATTACAGGGTCTGATCAATGGGGAGTGTTAGAGCAGCCTGCCTGAAGGAAACTTGCCTGATGGCTGACTAGTTCAGCTGAGGCAGAGCCCATGCATGGTTCTGGCCCAGGGACTAGGGCCTAGACATTGGGCTTTCCAGCTGGGGAACTGGTCACTCACCTCTTGTTCCCATCTGTGCAGTTACAGCCTTTCCCTCAGAGAACTGCTGATGTCACAGAGGATAGGTGGGTTTGGGGGCAGAATGGGATTTGTAGGTAACAGGATCCAATGGATTAGGGGGTTGTTGGAATAGCCTGCCTGCAAATCAAAACCAACTGCAGATCAAAAAATACTTTAAAGCAGATTGTGTTTGTACTGAAGGTGTAGAGACTTTTCCTTGTCATAATTTCTTAAGAAGTACAGTACAACTTACATGGTGTATTGAGCCTTCTGAGTAAAGTATACAGGGAGGGCCTGTTGTTTGTCATTTGTAAAATGGAAGTCATTTTATATTCACGGTTTTAGTATCCTTGGTTTGGGTGTGCAGGCTGGATTTGGTGGATGGAGCCAGTAGAGGATGTGTTCTTGAACCAAGCTCCTGAAGATTAGTCAGCTGGGCAGTTCCTGACATATTTCAGTGTTACTCTAATTATATTTTATTACATTCAGTTTGGATTTTTAGAATCTCAATTCCATTAGTTTATACATGCTATAGATAGCCACTGTCAATTTTTCAAGTTTCTCTTTTGAGGAACATTTGAATTCCTGCTATTTGTTCTATAATTATATTTATTACATCTTCCAATGTATTTACCATTTGGAAATGGATTATTCATTAATTATGTGGAACTTATTATTTTATCTTTATCAGGGATGCAGTACATCTGGTGTTTGGTCAAACCAGTCCACTTTTAAAAGAACATATACACTGTAGCCCATAGAAACAAATACATAATAGTTCACAATCCTTTTAAAGATAATTCTCCTTTGACATCTGTTTGCACTATGGTGTGGTCATGCAATACAAATCTCATAATGTCAGGATATCCCAAAGGGGAAATGTCTGTGAAAAAGAAGAAACCTGAGAAAGGCAGCATTGTATGATTCAAAGCTGAGAATCTGGATAGAGAATAGATTGACACTCGGGCTCCACAGTGTATCTTACGATGCGACTGTGAACTGAGTCTTTGTATTTCAGTCTTGAAACAAATTTGTAAAATGGAAATGATACAACATATGATTGATAGATGTGACAACTTCCTGTTTGAGTTACTTTGCTCATTCATTGTTGTGACCAAATACCTGACAAAAAGCAGTTTAAGAGGACATATTCTGGCTTACTATGCCAAGGGATCCTTTTGTCATGGTGAGACAACATAACAGGAAGCAGGAGACATACTTTTCCATTAATAAGATATCTTGATATATGTGATAAGATATCATGGCCAAGCCAACCACTAGATGGAAGAATTTTGGGAGGACTTAAAGTTTCTGAGGGTTAGAGTCCATGATCATCATGGCAAGGAGCGTAACAACAGGCATGGTGCTGGACTAGTAGCTAAGAACTTATATCTTGATCTGCAAGTAGAAGGCAGAGATAGCTAACGGGCTATGTGGGCCTTCTGAAACCTCAAAACCTACCCCCAGTGACACACCCATTCCAATAAGGCCACACCTGCTAATCCTTCCCAAACAGTTCCACCAACCTGAGGATCAACCATTCACACATATGAGCCCATGGTGGCCATTCTAATTCAAACCACCATGGCATGGCAGCAAGAGCAAAAGGCCTGCTAGTCACTGAGTATCTGCTTCAGAGAGCAGAGCACAAGTAGGAAGTTGGGCCACCATAAAACCTCAAGACCCCCACCCCCGCTGCAGTGACCCCCCTTCCTCCAGCAACCTTCTACCTCCTGAAGGTTCCACCGCCTTCCCCAGCAGTGCAGCCATCTAGGTTATGAAGACGTTTCACATTCAGCCACAATTGCTGTATATGAAGTAAAAGCAGCCCCTGATGTGTGCTGAGCACTGTATGCTTGCTGTCAATACCCATGTCAGTAGAAGAATATATTCAGGTTTTTCTCTCTCAAACTTAATTTGAAGCATGTCAATTGGTAATACTTAAAGGAGGTCTGCCCGTTGTAGACTAGCTATGGAAGGTATGACAGCCAAGAGAACAAATTTACAGGGAAAACTTACCTGCAGACACCTAGGGTAAATACTAATGCTAAAAGCCTGGGCTTCTAGAGCTTCAGCTTACTTTGGTCTTCTTCAGAATTGTCTTAGATATTTGTCTTTTACAATTTTCATTGTATCTGCCACATTTTAGAAAAATATCCCCTTTGTTCTCTTGTCACTTACTACAATAAAGAATAGTTATCTCACAGGGCGGAGGTAGATCTCTGTGAGTTTGAGGCCAGCCTGGTCTATAAGAGCTAGTTCCAGGACAGGATCCAAAGCTACAAAGAAACCCTGTCTTGAAAAACCAAAAAAAAAAAAGAATAGTTATTCCTCTTCCCATGGCCTTGGAATTTTGTTTAACTGGATGTTGCAGGCTGTCTATGGCAAACTGTCTCTTATTCTCTAATAATGCATCTTGTTGTTTGATTCTCTGTGGCTTGGCTTTATTTCTAATACTCATTGTGACTACTAGAAAGGAAGTATAGTTAAGGACTGAGGCTTCGCCATCTACCAACTAAGTGTTTGTATTTAACTAGTACTGCAAATGTGGCCTACGGGAATTCCACTACTTTAGTCACATTTTAAAATAATGAAGCCAACATTAGGAAGGAAAATTGGAACTAATTTGTGATTTTTGACTAAAATGGGGCATCTTAAAATAAAATATACAAATGTTTAAGATACTTAGGCAGTTGTGTTCTCTCAATTTTATTTTTCATGTTTTGTATGGTTTAATAATAGAATAGTTTTTAAGGTCATTGCAATCATGATGACATCAAAAAATAATTTTGCAATAAAAGCAATTCTACTTAGAGAATAATGAACAAAAATATTCTTATTGTTTTTTTGAGAAGAATAACCTTTATGATTTTTATAACTATTTGTTACTCATAAACTTTGGCTGCTGAGTCTCTCTATGGTGATTGGCTGTTTGAAATCTGAAATTGTTACTCAGTCACTGCCGAAAGGCTGTACAGGTGAGGGTATAGCAAGTGTAATTGGATTTATGTTGAGGTCTTTGATCCACTTGGACATGTGTTTTGTGCATGGGGATAGATATGGATCTATTTGCATTCTTCTACATTCTTCTGACATCCAGTTATGCCAGCACCATTTGTTGAAGATGCTTTTTTTCCCCATTGTACAAATTTTGGTTTCTTTGTCAAAAATTGGGTGTTCATAGGTGTGTGGATTAATATCAGGGTCTTCAATTCAATTCCATTGGTCCACTTGTCTGTTTTTTGTCAATACCAAGCTGTTTTTATTACTATAGCTCTGTAGTAGAGCTTGAAGTTGGGGGATGGTAATGCCTCCAGAAGTTCCTTTGTTGTACAGGATTGTTTTAGGTATCTTGAATTTTTTGTTTTTCCATATGAAGTTGAGTATTATTCTTTTGAGGTCTGTGAAGAATCATATTGGGATTTTAATGTAGATTGCATAGAATCTATAGATTGTTTTTGTTAATATTGCCATTTTTATTATGTCGATCCTACCTATTTAAGAGCATGGGAAATCTTTTCATTTCCTGATATCTTCTCCATTTTTTTTTCTTCAAAGATCCAAAATTATTGTCATACAGGCCTTTCAATTGTTTGGTTAGAGTTACTCCAAGAAATTTTATATTTTTCATGGGTATTGTAAAGAGTGATGTTTCTCTGAGTTCTTTCTCAGCTCATTTATTCTTTGTATTTAGGAAGGCTACTGATTTTTTTGAGTTAATCTTGTATTGTGCCACATTTATAAGAAACTAAGTTCTAATATCTAACCCAGTTCTGTTTAGAAATAGACTGTTTGCACCTATATTTTTGTTTACTGTCAGAAGAGTTTCCAATTCAGGCAGCTTCTACAAAGTCCTTAAGATCATCATCTACTCATTGTGAAAAAATTCATGAATCCTTAAAAGATAGGTACTTATGCATTTTAAAATAACTGAAATGCATGTTTGAATTTTAGAAATCTTCGAGAAGCCAGGGATAATGCTCTCGCTGAAAAGAACCGAGCGGTGACAGCCGAAAAAGATGCTCTAGAAAAGCATGAGCAGCTCCTTGACAGGTAAGAAGGAAATGGAAATGCTAAAATTCTCCAGTGCTTGTTCCTCTTGCATTTTTTTTAGAGAAATTTATTTTAAAGCTAGCTATAGTAGAGCATGCCTGTAATTCTAGCAGTGAGACAGGAAAATGGATCGAAGTTGGAAACTGGCCTATGATTTTCATTTCAAGTTGCAATACAATTTAAATGTAATTGTTAACATATATCAAAACCATGATGTTGAAATTAAGTAGTCCAGAGAGTTCCTGTACTTTTTCAGTGCATCTTACCTACTCCCCTTCTAGAGGCAGCAGCCTTGATTTCTACTGCTGTCGTCAGCCTTGTTCTTCTTAGACAAACGCCAGTGGAATCATATTTTATTTACTCTCTTTGATCTAATTTTCTTGATTTAGCATATTGATCATTCCTTATTTACGTTCTGAATATACTAGTTTGTTAATGTATTCTCCTGTTGAAAAAAAAAATGGGGTTCTTTTCAGTTGCAGCTACCAAAGTCAAGCTGCTGTGAACATTCTTAGTCAAGCTTTGTGTGTGTGTGTGTGTGAGCATGTTTTGTGTATATGTATGTGTGAGCACATTTTGTATATGTGTGACCACATGTTTTTTGTATATGTATGTGTGAGCATGTTTTATGTATGTGTGAGCACATTTGTGTATATGTATGTGTGAGCACATTTGTGTATATGTATGTGTGAGCACGTTTTGTGTATATGTATGTGTGAGCACGTTTTGTGTATATGTATATGTGAGCACATGTCTTTCTCTTTGGTAGACACCTAGGAGTGTAAATTAGTGATTAAGGCATAAAAAATTCTGTGAAACTTACTCCAAAGTGGTTGTGCCTTTGTATTTGCCCCAAATCATGGGTCAGAATCTGTGTGTTCTGGGGTGGCTTTTGTGGGACGTCAGGAGAGAATGCTTTGTCTCCAGTTATCTACAGAGTTGTTTTTTATTAGTCCTGTAAAAAGGAGATCAATGATAAACATGAAGTGAAAAGAGCACCACTTGACTGAGATACTCTCAATTTTAAATAGTTGGATCACATGTAGAGTAAGTAATGTGTCTTTTTGTTTAAACTTTTATTTTGAAATAATCTTAGAAGAGTTGATGAAATAGTATAGAAAGTTTACATGTGCCTTTCACATAGTAATAACCCTTTGAAATTAAGCTCAATGTTTCTTTTACTGATAAAGAAGCACTACAGATTGTTTTGTAATTATCTTTTTAAGAGTTCAGCTTTCACTGTTCCTCAGACTGACCTCAAAGTCTTAGACGTAAATGATCTTCCTGCCTCAGTCTCCCAAGTAGCTGAAACTATGGACACCATGCCTGGCTTCTGTTTTGTAATTTAAGCAATTCATGCAATTAAAATTTGGATGTAGTTTAGTGGAAGAGCATTGCAGAGAATTTGAAAGGCCCTAAATTGGATCTATAGCCCTAGGAAAAAAAATATAAACAAAAAAAAGCCTCACTAAAAATTGTTATGAGGCAGAGAATAATAATAGAAATTGAACATCAGAATTTAAATCTAGTAGATCTTTTGATTTATTGACCATTGATAAGCTGAGTGAATTTTAATATGAATATATATAAACCCCTGGGCTTCTGTCACATCTTCGACTTGACTTGTAGAGTTAAAATGACATCTGAAAATGGCTGGAGCTAACAGTGTCAGATGGAGACGTGCTCTGCCATGGCCTTTCCTTCAGAATCCTGTTGGGATCTTGGCACCTGAGCTTGAAACCAGAAAACCTTAAGAAGAAAAGTGACCAAACTAGGAAAATTCAAAGATACCTTTTAGTGGCAAATTAAAACTGCTGACAGATATTTGAATGGTTCACATGTAAAAGCTGGTTTTTATACCTGAAAGTAAAGAAACACTTTCCAATGGGGCTTTTCCACATGCTGTACTTGATCAGGTAATTCTCTCCTATAAGATATTGAGACAAGCTGGCAGGGAATCCAGGCAGAATGCATATGTCCTGATTGAGGCTTCAGTTGGGTGACTTGAGGAATGTGAAGTCCCCCATTTTAAAAATCTTAAATGTACCATTTTTTATTAAATGTAAATTAATACATGGAGTTTCTTATTTTATCCTTATGTTACCTGTGACAGTTGCTTATAAGAATGATACATTGGTTAAGTTACCCCATAGAAGGAATGATAAGCTCACTCATTTGACAGTATTATTTTGAGGATCTACACATTCATTTTTCTTTCTTTTTTTTTTTTTCCAAAACTCCTGAAAGGTTAGGACTGTGACTTAGAGAGGAGGCTGCCATCCTTGTCCACATCACCATGAATGCTGGCATTTGAGTTGGAAATGAAGGAAGTGGTTGAGTTTGTGTATAGTGTGAAGCTTTAGACTTCATCCTAGCATAGCAATATTGCATTAATATATTACTTAATTTACTGAAAGTTTTCAGTGTGGATTCCAGTATGCTTGATCTAATGTACTTTGACATAGTTTTTGTAATTCTGGGCTATTTAAACACAGGATCTTGTGTATGCCATGGCAATACTTCACCAGTGAGATATACTCCTAGCATATCTGGGAATTGATATATGTTATATTAGTATGTGAAGTAAAATGCAAAGGTAAAACTTTTTTTATTCTTTGGAGATTGGCTTTTTAATGCCTGGATTTGTAAATCTGGCTTCCTTCTTATCAAAATGAGAATAAGCGAATGTGTGTTGATCTTTACAATGAATGTGGCCTTGCTGAATCATGTTTAAGTCTAGCGTCCAACATGTTCCCGTCATGTATAATTGGTATCATCATTTTTTATATGAGAAGGTTTTATCAAATGCCTCATTTTATGATTAAACAACCCGTGTCATTACTTTAAAAAAGCATAAGGAAGCAGTGTGCCTTTTTCAAACATGAATGAAAAAAAAAAAAGGCTTCTACTCAAAGGCTTCAGTTACCTACAAAGAAAAGGACTTTTCTTAGGTATATGAAAGACCTATGTGTGTTCTGATTTCTAGCACAAAAAAAGTCTCTAACATTAAGTAACAACTACCTGGCACTTGAAAACACAAGCAGAACATTAGCTCCAGTCCTGTTGTCTCGAATCTCTGTTACTCCGAGGGTTCCACCCACCAGGAGCAAATGTTATAAGTCAGTCAATGGGAGTGCTGGAAAAGATGGGTACTCTTGACAGAAGCCTGAGTCTGGAGCTCCAGTGCGAGTGCACAATTTCAAATGAATTTACATTGTAAATATTTTCAGCTATAGTTTATCTTTTAAAAAAATATTTCCTTGTCCAGCCTTGATACGGGAGCTTGTGCCTAGTCATAATATAACTTGCTATGCCACGTTTGGTTGATAGCACTGGGAGGCCTTCCCTTTTCTGAAGGGAGAAGAGGAGGCGTGGATCTGGGGAACAGAAGAGGGAAGGAAATTGTGGTTGGAATGTAGCATAGAGAGAAGAATAAATTAAAAAGGGAAAAGAGTCAGGCAGTGGTGGCACACACCTTTAATCATAGCACTCAGGAGGCAGAGACAAGCGGATTTCTGCGAGTTTGAGACCAGCATGGTCTACAGAGTGAGTTCCAGGACAGCCAGGCTACACAAAGAAACTCTGTCAAAAAAAAAAAAAAAAAAAGGAAAAAATATTTCCTGGCTATTCATGATGGCATATCCCTATAATCCTAGCACTTTCAAAGTAGAGGCAGGAGGATCAAGAGATTGAGACTATCCCTCAGCTACATAGCAAATTTGAGGTCCACCTGAGGGACAAAAGAGATTGTCTCAAAAAGTAAAAGTAATGCATGTTTGAGACGAGGGTAGGGGGAGATTTGGGTGTGTTGAGCATCTAGTTTACCTACAAGTACTTTCAAAGGACTTAATTTGAATGTTGTCAGTCCCCACCCCACAACTTCTCTGGTAACGGTAGAAGATATAGCACAGAATGTGCAGGAAAGCGGGTGGTCGGAGTGACATTTGTACCGTATTGAGCTAGTTTAAAAGTCAGTATAGCCAGGCGTGCCTGCATTCCAACACTTGGAAGATGGAAGCAAGATTGTGAGTTTGAGGCCAGCCTGGGACCACAAGAGACCTGTCTCAAAAACAAACAATACAAACTCAGCAGTTGATATGGAAACGGCTCCCACTTTCACAAGAGGAAGATGTTGGCTGTGCTCTCCTTCCCCTCTTCTGTTTCTGTGTGCTTTGCCTTTGCTCATCTGTCCTTTAATCTGCTCCTGCATGTCAGCAAGGACGTGTTTGTGCGGCATACTAGATGAACTTAGTGGAGTGAAGCCTATTAGGATGGGAGCTAGAAAAGGTAGTATCACATCTAAACTTTGTATAAAATGGATCATTTTATAATATTATTCCTAATTCTCATGTCTATAAGTAATTCACATGATCTGTTTTAAATGCAGAAATTGCTAATCTGTGTTGTTCCTAAAGGACACAAAATACTTTAACACTTTGTTAAATCTACATGAATGCATTCTTAAGTGAAATTTTTAGTGTCTGAATTTTATGTTTGCTCTTTTGTGAAGTTCTCCATGTCTGGGTCAGTCACTTTTATCAGTTTGATGAAGTTTGCAAGCTTTAGTTTTGTTACTTGATTCTCTTATTCCTTGTAGTCTTCCTTTTTCTCCCTTAGATCCACCAAGTTCACACTGAACTAGAGTATTCATATACTCACAACTATAGTCACACTAAAGAAACTCCTAGAAAGCATACAATTTCTGAAACCAAAAACAGTACAATAGAAGAAGACAGAAAAACTGATCGTGTTAAATACATGGCACAGAGGCACGACCATGCAACTTTAAAGTAGTGAGAGAGAAATAGTGGGTACAGGGACACAGGAGACCAAACTGGTAAGACAAAGATGTTATAAACAGAAAATAGCAAATAAAAGGACAGCGTGAGAAAGGCACTGTACATAGGGACTCAACAGCATGTGTCCGTGTGCAGGCAGTTAGGGCACGAGGGGGAAACAAAAGCAATGAAATGAAAGAAAGACTTGTAACTTGTTGCCAAAGACAGTGCTTTTCTGAGACAAGTGATGTGGGAGTGTCATCAATCTGTTGATTTCATTGGCTGAGCAATAAAGAAACTGCTTGGCCCTGATAGGTTAAAGTATTGGTGGGAGGAGAAAACAGAATAGGATGCTGGGCGGAAGAGGAAGTGAGGTCAGACTCTGCTCTGCTCCCAGAGACTCGACAGCTCTGCTCTGGAGCAGAGACACCAGGATGGACATAGGCTAGAATCTTCCCGGTAAGCGCACCTTGGGGTGCTTACACACATCATTAGAAATGGGATAGTCCAGGTGCGAGAATTGGCCTGTAAGGGCTAGAGTTCATGGGCCAAGCAGTTCTTTAAATGAATACAGTTTGTGTGTTGTTATTTCTGGCATGAGCTAGCCAAGCGGCCGGGGTGTTGGGGAC
>NW_026067928.1:2834785-2860742 GCF_014885135.2 Alexandromys fortis
CCAAGATCTCAATTTTCTCCCCGGCAATTTTGTCTACTTCCCATAGCCAAGAGGATAACTATATGATTTTCCTTGGGTTCACCTTCTTATTTAGCTTCTTTAGGTTCACCAGGTATACACTCCGTGACCTTTATTTATGGCTAGAAACCAAAGCATAATGTTAATTGATAAGGTATCATAGAATATCAGCATATTAATTTAATGTAAATAGAGACAAAATATAAATTGCGACTAAACTTAGGGAATCAATGGCAAGGAGGACATGGTGAAATATTGTATAGCACATAGTTACATCAGTGGTTATGCTTTAAGTATGTCCTAGGCTGTGATGGTTAACATAAATTGTCAGCTTGGCGCAGTCTAGAATCACCTGAGATGAGGATCTCAATGAAGAACTGTCTGGATCACATGTCCTATGAGCATGTCTATAGGAAATAACCATGATTATGCTAGTTTAGGTGAGAAAACATCCCCTCTGTAAGGGGCACAATTCCCTAGGTGGGGCATTCTGAACTGGTTAAGAGTGGAGAAGTTAAGCTGAGGACAGGCATGCTGCATGTTAATTCACTGATCTCTGCTCTTGACTGTGGCCTCTGTTTCCAACCTGGGTTGGTTCAACCTCCCCACCTCCTTTTTTTGACAGTCTGATGGTCCCCCATCCCTGGGAGATCACAGTATTGATGCTAGACTTACTGCAGACACCTGATCTTTGTAGCACACTACATCCTGGAACTCCTGGACTCAAGCGGTCCTCCTGCCTCCGTCTCCACTATATCTGGGAATAAAGACGTGGGCCACCCCTCGTGGCTGCTCTCAACTATGGGTGTATTATGAGGAGCTGCTTCCTGTCCTGCTGTCTTGACTACTGTGCAGCAATGTACTATAACTTTCATAGTTTCCATATAACCAAAAGAGAACGGGAAAAGAGCAAGCCGTGATCTTATAATAAAAGTCTGCTAGCAAAGGTGTTTTTAAAAAGAAAGACCAATGCCAGGCGGTGGTGGCGCACGCCTTTAATCCCACCACTCGGGAGGCAGAGGCAGGCGGATCTCTGTGAGTTCGAGGCCAGCCTGGTCTACAAAGGGAGTTCCAGGACAGGCTCCAAAGCTACAGAGATACCCTGTCTCAAAAAAAAACAAAAATAAAATAAAAATAAAAAGGAAGACCGAATAGAGAACTTTTCTAACGACATGAATGTGACACACTCACTGGGTATCTGTGGGAAAGAAATACAGATTAAGAAACTCTTCTTTTTATGTATGTAAATGATATGAGATCTTTAAAAAATGACTTAGTTTAAAAGACAGGAATAATGCAGATCTAAAGCTATTCTAAAATTGTTTAATATTTGTTTTAAATAATAAGTTAGTGCATTGGACTCTCCCTTTCTGTTAACAATGTATATGCAGTAAAGATATGCTCAAGAGGAAGTAAGTGAGGCCTAAAAACACAGCTCAGTGGTAGAGCACTTGCCTACTATGTAAGAAACACTAGATTAGAGCCCTAGAACTGCCAAAAGGCAGAGACGGAAGAGGGGGCCTTATATGCCTAATATCCAAAAAAGAAAGTAGTTAGTGTCCATGAATGGGTGGCATAGATGTGCCAGAATATCTCAGTTGTTTCTAGAGAAGATGATCACATTTGAAAAACATGGCTTGAAGCTGGACGTGGTGCACACACCTGTCACTCAGAAGACATTCATAGGACTTAGACCAGAAGGTAGTGGTGAGGCCAGCATGGGCTATTAGCAAGACCACTCTCAAGAAAAGAAAAACATAAAAATGGGTTGGGGAAAAGGAATTATCTAGATTATCTATTTGTTATTATTGATCTAATTATCTGTCTGGGTACTGAATACTTTCATGAACTGTTTTACAATTCTTGCTCAAATAAAAATTGATAAAACAAGAAAAAGTAACTCAGAAAACTGAAGCAGCGTGGACCGGTGCTGTTAATCAGAATTTATTTATTGGATGCAGCTTAAGAGCAAATAATTACAGATATACATATATATATGTGTGTGCGTATACATATATCTATTTAAGCGTGTGTCTAAAAGTTCAAGGCAGCACATGGTTTGTGTACACATTTTCATTTTTGGGGTGTTTCTAAGAAATCAAGAGTCAGAGTTGTTGGTTATGATTGTACCAAAACAGAAGACGAGCGTGCACTTACGTAGCTCGCATTATAAATGCTGCTGCTTCATTGCTTCAGAGAAGTTTTTATAGATTTATGTTTGATAAATATACCCACTACCACAAAATTATATAAAAATTTGAAATGTCAGCTGACTAAATCAACCCATAAAAGCTAAAGTTAAAAGTAAGATATTTTCCACAATTATTTTAAAATATGTTATTTACTGGAAGTAAAGTCCAGAGAATTACCACAGATGAAGTGTGAGTGTATTTCTCCCACTTGTAAATGGGCTCTTATTTCCTACAGAGTATATTCTGGTCCACAATGAGTCATTTTCAATATGTTTCAGTTTAACTCCTAATACATTTTTAAACTTGGCAGGCATATTTAGATGAACATTACTTCCAGTTTTAGAGGCTGCTTCTAAATTCTACTTCAGTTCTGCAGTCATCGTGAAGAGTTCTTTCAGTAAGAAGGAGGCAGGGTTGATAGGAACTGTATGTTTTATAGAAGGAAAAATAACAGTTTTAAATTTCATGATACACATTTCAGATAGCTAAGCGCTATCTGAAAAAGCTGTAGTTGTGACTTGTATGGTTGTGTTTAGTGAAAGAAGTCTAAGAGGTATAATTTATCTTGGATAAGATTTATTAAACTCTTTACTATGCTTAACAGTATTTAATTGTTCTTCATGGATTAATTTTTTAATACTAACAACACTGGAGGAAATAGTTTAGTTTTTGTTCAGGCCCCATTTTGATTAGAAAACATAGAACCTACATGGTTACATAAATTTTTTTTTTTTTTTTTTTGGTTTTCGAGACAGGGTTTCTCTGTGGTTTTGGAGCCTGTCCTGGAACTAGCTCTTGTAGACCAGGCTGGTCTCGAACTCACAGAGATCCGCCTGCCTCTGCCTCCCAAGTGCTGGGATTAAAGGCGTGCGCCACCACCACCCGGCCCGGTTACATAAATGTTAAAGCTATGACTGAGCCAGTACTCAAGAGGCAGAGGCAGGCAGCTCTGAGTATATGACACCTGTCTGCTCTACACAGTGAGCCCCATTTCAAAAAAAAAAAAAAAAAAAAGGAAGAAAGAAAGAAAAGTCAATGAGTATGTGGATGATCATTTTTATGTTTCTAACTCATGTTGTATTTTATAAGTACCTGTAGTGACATTTTGTTTGTAATCCAACAAACAAAGCTTGCTTGAAGATCAGAGTGCAGAGCTAAGCCACTAATTAGCCATAGAGGCCAGGTAGTGGTGGCACACACCTTTAATCCCAGCACTCAAGAGACAGAGGCTAAGGGATCTCTGTGAATTCAAGGCCACCTGGGCTAAGCAAAGATTGACTCTGTCTAAAAGAGAAACAGCTTACACAAAGGTATCCCAGCACTTGGGATTGCATGCCTTTAATCCCAGCACTAGGGAGGTGGAGCCGGGAGTGATATGGCTGGGTGGAGACAGAAATATAAGGCAGGAGGAGACAGGAGCTCAGGTGGGGTTTGAGGATTCAGTCTGAGGTTTCATAGAGACAGGATCACCCGTCTGGTCTGCGCACTGGTGGTAGAGTAAGAACCCTCTAGTGACTGGCTGCTCTGCTTCTCCGTTCTCTCAGCTTTCACCCCCTAAGCTATGACTCTGGGTTTTTATTATTGATACCAATTAGAATTCACTCTATAATTACCATTTATTGGAGCCGTATGAATCTTCTAACATATTTGATTTGACTCACCTATCTACTGTTAATTTTTAATAATATACTTTTGTTGTGACCTTTATATTATTTTATTTTTAACATTTCAAGGTCATAAAAGTTGTAGAGTTGGAAAAAAAACATGTAATTGAAAGTAGTTCAAAGATCATATGAACTCACAGTGGCTGAGGCAGCATGGACAGGGCCTGGCAGGGTCTGCACCAGATCCTCTGCATATATGTTATAGCTTCCAGTTTAGTGTTTAATGGGATATTCCTGAAGGTGGGAACAAGTGCAGCTCTGTGTCTGTGTCTGTTTTTCCTGCCTTCTTGTGGGCGCCTGCTGCTCATTTGTTTAGTTCTATTCAGATTTGTTAGTTTTCTATTTACCTTATCATAGTATAGGATATAGTCCCTTAGATGAATCGAATGCAAGGGTAGGTGAGGAGGAACTGGGAGGAGTAGAGAGAGAAGAAACTAAGCAGTATATATTAGGTTAAAAAATTATTTTAAATAAAAGGAAAGAAAGAATATATTCTCAGTTTACAAAAGATAGAAGACTTTAAAGAGATTAAGTAACTTGTCCCAAGTTACACTGTTACTAGAAGCAAATCTGGGATTAAGGAGTCTGATATTTGTTGCTTTTGTTGTTTGGTTTTGTTTGTTTGAGACACTGTGTCCTGTAGCACAGGCTGGACTCAAACTTGCTTAAGTTCCTGATCCCTCTGCACCACTACCTTCTCCTTAAAGAAATATTCCTTTTGTTTCTGGCTGAGTTGTTCTGTTTCTCCCGCGTGTGTGAAGCAGAGCTGATGGTGTTGAGAGGACCATGCAGATGCTTCTCTCTGAGACCAGCCTTCAGTTTCGGTTCCCTGAGACTGAGCAGGCAATTTCTGAAAGAGCCACGAACAAAGCACAATCTCCAACACCCCCGACAAGGAGGAGGCTTGGTGCGGGCAGTACCGGGCTAGGCCTAAGCCACAGTTAGCAGCTCAAGGACAAGGCCTGGCCTGCCCAAAAATTGAAAACTGTAGCCCTGACCAGCCCATGACTAGCCCTGACAATTAGAATGCAGTAATATGATTGCCACTTGTTTAAGCCAATCATATCTAAAATGATTTAACTGCCTTAGGAGCACCCCTTCCGCTAAGGAGCCCGCGCTTCCCTTTCAGCGTCTTTCGCCATCTTGTTTCTGTATGCGGTGACACTTCAGCATTCTGGAATAATAAAAAACGCTCGTTCTGATTGCATACGTGGATGGTGCTCTTCTGTGGAACATCTCCAGGACCCTAACAGTGTCATACAACACCAGTAGATAAATCCATATCTCAAATACACGTCCTAAAAACAGCAATTCGGAAAAAGTGTTGTGCCAGCGTCTCCTTCCAGGAGCTCTCCCTGGTGGTCCTGGCATCGTTGGCTTGTGCCAACATCATCATTCCAGTCTCTGCTCTTGCCTTTCCGTGCTACTTATAAGATACTCGTGATGGCATTTATTGTTTGCTCAAGTGACAGAGGCCTCTTCAGATGCTTAGTCACATCTGCAAACATCTCTTCCTAATAAGGCAGTATGCACATATTCTGGGAGCTGGGACAGGATAGAACTTTCAAGAAGCCTCCATTCAACTCACACATGAACCTTTCAAGACATATGAATTGTCTGGGCATGGTGGCACATGCCTTTAATCCCAACACTCAGGAGGCAGAGGTAGGCAAATCTCTGAGTTCGAGGCCAGCCTGATCTACTAAGCAAGTTCCAGGACAGCCAAAGATACACCTGTCTCACCCTAAAAGATACACAAGAATTATATTTAAAAGGGCCCATTAGTTGAAATAACGTTGTTTTTTAATTTAACCAGAATTTTGAGGCTAGCCTGATCTACAAAACAAGTTCCAGGGCAACCAAAAATACACACAGTAACCATGTTTTTAAAAACCAAAATAAATAAATATATATGAATTATATTTAGATGAGCCCATTAGTTGTAATAACATTTTATTTTTAAATTTAACCAGAATTTTTAGTCAAATAATTTGAGTAGTTATTAAAATTACATATTTCTATAAATTATCTTCTCAACTTTAATAATATAATTCTTAAATTATTTATTAACCCTTGAAAAAATGCTACCTTAGAAACTTGACTCCAGTTCATGTGATTTATGGTATTTATGAAATAGCTTATAGAAGTAGCTGACAGGAAAATCAAGCTATGGCAAGAAGCCTCTCATTTGCAAGAATCGACTGCTCTGTGTACCAGTGCCACAAAACATCTTCCTTCCGATTTGTCTTCTTTTGCCATTAGTTAAATTGTGTACTTTATCTACAAGTAAGTAAAGAGACGTTAAATGAGAAATGCATGTTATGAATTCAGATTGTATATTGTTAAGTATAGACTTTTGTAAGCCAAAAGAAATAACACTTATAAACATAAATTAGATTCTTCAACAAGGAACACCAAATTTTTCATTTCTGAAAATTGAAGCTATGAAATGAATGCTTTTAAAGGAAAACTATGTCTGGTCTCTGTGGGCTCCTGTACATGGTGCACAAATACACATTCAGATACATATACATAAAATTAATATTTTCAGGGGGCTAGAGAGATGGCTCAGTGGCTAAGAGCATTGCCTGCTCTTCCAAAGGTCCTGAGTTCAATTCCCAGCAACCACATGGTGGCTCACAACCATCTGTAATGGGGTCTGGTGCCCTCTTCTGGCCTGCAGATATACACACAGACAGAATATTGTGTGCATAATAAATAAATAAATTTAAAAAAAGGTCTGTTATTAAAAAATATTTTCAAAATAGCCCTCAGTCAACTCATTCTGTAGGTAATACCAGCCTCATACACTGGAATAAGTGAAATAGTACCCTAGTACTATTTCTTAGTCCTCCATCTACATCACCATCTATAAAGAGAATGGGTGTGAAAATGAAAAGCAAGCTTAGTTCATTGAGGGCTAAGATCTGTGGGGGCTAAATGCATTGATGGTACCCCAGGAGATAGCTTTACGGAATTGGAATCATGATAAACATGCCTTTGACTGTTTCTCTTTCTCTGGCAAAGGTGGTATGTTAGATACATGTTCTCTTTAATTCTGATTACTACTAGGGCTGCATTTAACACTCTTCATACAGCACTGTCAAAGACTAAGGAGGCTAATGTGCATACCTGGACAGTGTGTATGCTGGATCTGCCAAGTCAAACCAGGAGGGAGGTAGAACATCCCCCTGGTGTCCATTTGGAACCCTCAATTCTTTCTCTTAAAGATTTTCTTGCTTATTATTTTTAATTATGCATATGGAGAGCAGAGACTTTACATGTGAGTGGAGGTGTCCCTGGAGCCAGAGGCATCAAGTCTCCGAAGCTGGAGTTGTAAGTTGCCCATCCCAGGTGCTAGGAATAGAACTCCAGCCTTGCAGGAGCAGTAGAGCTCTCAACACCTGAGCCTTCTCTTCAATTTTGTAGATCCTTAATTCTAAATACTAAGGCAACTGTTGGAAATTGTGTGAAATATAGATGTGTGTGCTTTTCCCATTTGTCTCCTAAAATTCTAAGTTTAGGAACAAAAGCTGACAGTAAACCAATACAGATTTTATAGTTAGCACCATCTTCCTCCGTTACCATAGCGTGTCAGTTTTCTATATAGCTGTGCCTGCTTTTGAAAAGAAACATTGGGGGGGGGGCGACTGTTATCTAGTGTATTAACATGTATGTTCATGTTACAGGGATTTAGTTCATACATTTCAAAACTTAACTGTGGAAAAAGCAATGCATCGTAATATGAAATAAATCTACTGAAATGACAAAAAAAAAAAAGGAAAACTATGTCAGCCAGATTTCCATCTTGATAGTTGCTGTGTTCTTTAGAGTTCAATTTAGCCAGTAATGTCCCTCTTATTTGTAGAAAACTATTTACCATCTACAGCTCACTGAAGTATTAAGTGTCTTAGTTAGGATTTTATTGCTGTGAAGAGACACCATGACCACGTCAACTCTTATAAAGGAAAACATTAATTGGAGCTGGCTTACAGTGTAGAGGTTTAGTCTGTTATCAGTGCGGTGGGAAGCATGGCAGCGTGCAGGCAGATACAATGCTGGAGAGGTAGCTGAGAGTTCTCCATCTGGATATGCAGGGAGAGAGAAGAGAGAGACATTGGGCCTGGCTTGAGCATCTGAAACCTCGAAGCCCACCCCTCTTTACACACTTTCTCCATCCAGGAAGAATATAGGATAAAACATGTTGACCAAACTAAAACTTGGAATTATGTGACCAGAAAAATATATAAAAGTGCCATGTAGTTTTCCCATGAGAGATTTTTATTTTTTATAAAAGGTCTTGGCAAATTTGAATGTTCAGATTTTTTCACTCTTTCTTAAGCATTTTGCTAATATTAACTCATTTAATCTTACCCACAACCTAGCAATATTATTGCTGTCATTATTCTCACTTTATAAATCTAGACTGTAATATTGGTAGTAAAGTAGATTCATACAGTCCAGCTCTTAGCATTCTCGCTTAATATAGTAACATATCAATATTTAAAATAATATGACATGAAGCAGTACTTCAGACTCATCAACCTGAAAGATGGCACGAGGAGTTTCCAATTGTCTAATGGCTTCTTAAACTGGGCCAGCCTCGCTTCTTTATTGTTCTCTGTGTCAGCCTCCAGCTGGGGCTGGGACTGAATTCTCTGTGTATTCACGAGGAGCCATTCAAGTCGATTTTTTTCTAGTGTGTTTATGAACTGTAAACTGTAACTGCTAAGCTTTCTTAGTAAAAATAATCTTCAAAACTTATTTTCACTGGCATTGCAAGGCTTATTGTAGATATATCACATTGTATTACATGCCATTGTTTCACTTTTTTATTTTAAATTGTTTTTATTTTTGAGATTGTAATGTAATTGCATTCTTTCTCATTCCATTTCCTCCCTTCAAAACATCCCACCTACCCCTCTGTTCTCTCTTTCAAATTCATAGCCTCTTTTTCATTGTTTGTTTGTATACATTATATTCCTAAATACATAAACACAACCTGCTCAGTCATATAGTGCTGCTTGTATGTATGTTTTCAGTGTTGACCATTTTGTATTGAGTAACCAGTCAGTGTGTTCTTTCTTTCCGTTTTTACCAATGCCTTAGTTTTTAAGCGAACAGTGTCAACATTCAGAATTTCCATCACATATCATCTTTGCTGTGCATTTCCTCTCCAATTTTTTTTTAAATAAGGGTGAATGAATACTCAGTGGGAAGGACCCAAGCGACATCAATAAGCAGTGGCATGTCCTCTTTAAGGGTTATTTCAGGGTAGGCATTTTCTTCTGCTCATGTACAGACTGGGAATGCTGGGAAAGCATGGAACTGTCTTTGTTCACGGCAAGGGAAGTGCTGCTCCCTCTAGTCCTTTATTACCGCACTCTAGTGACCTGAACCTTCAACTCCTAACCCCAAATCAAGCTTTTTCTCTTCCTGTGGAGAACTTTTATGTGCTTGTTCTTTTTCTTTAATCTTTTTGTGCAATATATATTGATCATATTCTATCCCCTTTACCACCTCTTCCTAGACCTTCCATACCCCTACCTACCCAACTTCATGTTCTTCCTTTATATATTAAATAGCACAGAAGTCCATGGAATTTCAGTTGTATGGCCAGCTACTCCTGAGTTTGTGGAGCACCCTTCCTGTTGTCTTCCTTCACCTTTCAGTACTGCACCTCCACACCATAATCTCCTTACTCTGCTTGTCTCTGTTCATACTTAATATTGCCGGAGATTGGAGATGCGGTTTTAGCATATGCTGTGTATAACCATAACTTGGGGTCTGATTACAGTAACACATGAAAGAAGACAATAGTGATTAATACATCAACTTTCCTCCATCCTAAAGAGCAAAAGAAAGCCACCCTGGGTATGAACACAGGAAAATCATATTGAGAGCCTGTATTCCTAAGCACTTGAGAGGGGCGGCATGAGACTCAGGAATTTAAGATCATTCTTGGCTACATAGGAAGTCATGAGACTCTATTAAAAAAAAAAGAGGGACCCCCCCGAAATGTTTACAAAGTTATTTCTTCAAAATAATGAAGTATAGGTCACTTTAACTGTTTGCTTTTAATTCCATATTTTTGGTTCATATGATTATATGAGGTACTTCATTTCCAATCTCAATTGCCTATACCCATAAATAGATGTATAGATAGTAGGTACATAAATTTTTCTTGTAATGTTAATAAACTGCCTTCATTTGATGAACAGTGGAAAAAATAACTATGTGGTTGGAGTGCTTGTGTTCACTGAATGCCTGCTGGCATGGTATATCTACTGTCTCCTTGTTTGAAAGTCTCAGAGTAGCTGAGAAGTAGTTGGCTGGTCCAGTCATTCTAGTATGAAAATGAAGAGATGAGTAATGTGACACCCAAAGTAATTGAACTCTTGTTAGCACTGTTTTCCTTCTCCCTCTTGTTTTTATGTTGTTTTTATATGTCTTCATATCAGGCTACATTGTGTTCTTGTGAAGAGGCCACTTCGGTTCCTAAAATTGTCTCAATTTTGTAATAATCTTAACTCATTACAGAACTCAGATTCTATCAGATTTCGTTGTTCCTTCTTTGCATTTTGTTTGTTCAGTGTTTCTGGAATGTTGTCATGTCTCTTTTCACCACCACTATCATTATCCAAACTCTACATTTTTAGAAACTTTTATTTTTCCTATAGCTCACTCAGACCTAACCTGTAATCATTTTTGCTTCTCTTTTCTTCTTTCCCTATAATTTGTTTTATCTTACCCTGACATCTAACCCTGGAAATAGTCATCTTAACTCGCTGCCTTTGTCATCCTATAGAAAAAAAAAAAAAAAGCTTGTTCTTTATCAGATTGGCTTCTGAGGTTTAGTTTTGTGGCCTGCTTTTAACTTATTTGGACATTTAAAATTTACAGCACCAGAAATTGTTAGTTAATGTCACTGTTCTTTCAGTAAGGATTCATTATAAATTTCAAGTATTCCCACTAATATACTAGATGCTAGGCACCCATGTCTGAACTGGACAAGAACTGTGTACTCACAGAAACAAATGTTTTCATAGTGCAAAGCACCACTGTCGCCCTTTTGCTTGTGTGAGCTCATTTAATTGCCCCCAACTCAAGGAGGTTTTTTTTTGTTTTTGTTTTTTGTTTTTTGTTTTTTTTTTTTTGTCTTTAGAGATTTTGATTTATTTGGCCAAGTCAGAGCCATGATATTTCTAATTCTTAGCAATTGTAGAGATAGTTCAGCTGTCTTCCCAGGCTAGGGTATATCAAACCAAGCTCCGGAGCCGTCCTTTCCATTTGGAAGGCTTGTGAACGATCCAGATTACCAACCCTAAGAGGTTTAAAAACCCATTGCTAAATTCCCCCCCCCCCCATTGAAGAGTGTTCCCCTTGAATTCTGAGTCATTTCTTGCAAGGTGAGATTTATTGTCCTGTCTATAAATTTTCTCCAGAAATGAGCACATCTGTGACTTCTTTACTCCCTTTTAATCTTACAGCACATTGTGTTCATGGTTTGCCTTCACCCTGCTTCTGTTTCTGCTTCATGCTGTTTGTGGTCAAGCAGCCTCCAGAAGTGCTTCCTTTCTCTCTTCTGATGGGGAGTACTAAGGGCTGAACCTAAGACACAGCAATGGATGTGGCAGATCATAGGCTGTGCTGCCACACACAACAAAAGGTGCTTCTTCTAATGTCTGTAGGTGTGGTTCATGTATCCCATTCTTTTTCGTTGTATGGCCTACTACACATAAGCAATGACAGGATTGTGGGATGGAGTTTGGCATGCGACGAAGCACAAACACCGTAAATACTCATGGCTCAAAGGATCGTTCCAGCTGAATTTGAAGTGTTGTCATGTTTCCCAAGAAGAAAAAACAGAAAGCAACACCATTCGAACACTGTTATGAAATATTTTACTCTATCCTGTATGCTCTGGTTTATTTTAAGACAGCATTCCTTTCTTGTATTTCTTTCAGTTAAGTACTTTTACTTTATCAGTTAAGTGCATAGCTAGAAAATCTACTTTTTGCCTTAACAAAGTTGCCAAATATTGCTACATAGTGTTTATTTTATTAATAACCTCACAATTTTATTTGATCATGATATTATAGCTGCATTGAATTACTCTAAACACATGCTTGAAATTCTCACAAATCCATGGTACAGTTGTTAAACATACTCAGCGTTTTTAACTCTGCAAAAAAACATCTCTCACATTCATTTAAGAATTAGCTTGTAAGCCAAAAATGACAGATGTCGTTTTGCAGCTGAGAACTAACTGGTTGAAGAAATGTAAATGACAGAAACGTTTGCACAAATATCCAACTGCCTTTTGCATTCTTTTCTCGTGCCCTGTGGTAATCATTGTTGCCACATTGATGAGAGTTTTCTGTTTTCCATACTCGATTTCTTTTCAATTTGGAAAACACACAGTGCAGAAGGAAAGCCCAGTGTGACGGGAGCTTTGCATGTACCTTTATATGGGTCTACTTAAGTTCCTGGATTGCTCCACCGCTTCTCATTTAAAAGGGTTTGGATTAGGTTTGTAGGTGTGTGTGGCTCAATCTCTCATAGCATTTTCTATTTTAACATCAACATGGAATTAGTCTCTAATAAATAGTAATTATTCTTTTGTTTTGGCTTGGGAGTTGTTGTTGTTGTTGTTTTTTAAAGTATCTTAGATAGCCTAGGCTGGCCTTCAACTCATTACAAAGCTAAAGATGACCCTAAACTCTTGAGCCTCCTGCCTCTACCTGCTAAGTATTGCAGTTACAGGTGTGGACCACCACGACTGGTTTCTAATACATAGTAACTATTCTTCCTCTACCTGATGAGTACTGCAGTTACAGGTGTGGACCACCAGGACCGGTTTCTAATGCATAGTAACTGTTGTTAAGTTGTCTCCATTGAACACTTCCACATGTGTGACACTCATTACTTCTCCTCTTGTCACATGTAACTGTAATCGTACCTGGAGCACAAGAGTGTCCCACTTGAGGACATAGTGTGCCCGTGTAGGACTGGGGTGCAGTTGAGTGGGACAGCGTGTGCTGATGGAGCCTCAGATTTGCTCCCTGACCTTCAAAATTCAAAATTATATACAAAATGCACTAAGCTAGTATAGAATCTGAACAATAGGAAATCTTTCTTGTCAAATAATAAGTTCTTATAATTTAATAACTATTTTTAATATTAAATTTATTTTTAATTATTTTTATAAGCTAATACATGTGTGGTTTAAATAAAAAGTACTTAATTTTTATTTTTTAAATTTCCCTTACCAAAATTTGAGTTGCCGTTGGTGAAATCACTTCTAAGTCAAACCATAGAAAGTAAAGCTTTCCCTTTCCCTCCTTTCCCGAGACCTCCCCTCACAATCACCATCCTTCCTATCACTTAAACTCTCAGGAGCAGAACGGTAGCCATGGCTAGTATCTAAATACGTGGGAAGGGGATGACTCAGTCTTCTCCTTTGAAAAGAAGCATTATCAGAACATGAGGAAACAAGTAAGAATATTCTCTACCACGGTAGAACATTAGTGGCCATAAACTTTAAATTGCTCAATAGGACCTTTGGAGCAACCTGACTCCTTAAAACATGGAATTTGCTTTTGGAAATTCAAATGTGATTCAAAAAAAAAAAAAAAAAACTGATTAGATTCTTTAGTTTCTGCCCTTGTCAGCTCCCATTCCCTACAGCTACATGCACCAAAGACTGGATATCCAGGGACATTTCTGTGAGGAAGCATTGCCTTTAAGTACAGAATGTTTTCCAGAAGAAGCCTTTGCCCTCAGTCGCTTGTAGAATTCGAACTACAGTCAGGATTTCCCAGTCTCAGCCCAGACTGGGAAGCCCTAGGATTCTGTGTACTGCCCATCTTAAAGCACCGGGAGGTGGAGGGGGGGCAGGGTACCCTAGTCTGCAGGTGCTTTCCTGCAGCTCCTGAGATCCCCTCCCTCATGCTGCCACTTGGCTTATCTTTTGCCAGACCACCTGGAGCAGGGGCATCCATCCTTCCCTTTTCTGTACTAGTCGACTTGCTGAATACAGACAAGTGCTCCGCCTCGGCCATTTCACTGCCCTCCCTCCAAACTGGACCAGCTGGTAAATTTCCTAATACACAATCATTTCCTGGTTCTGGAGATTGCATGGGCATTACCACTGACTACAATACATTTGGGTAGTTTGTCATACACTGCTTGTCTACAAAATGAGATTAGGTAGTTGTGTTCCAAATACACATCCAGTTTTAATGTAGTGAAAGCCATAAGTATTTTGTAGACAAAATTTAAAAAGCAGTTATTTCTCGTTTGAATGAACTGAGATTAAGTTTCATAATGGGAAGAATGAGCCTTAGGAGCGGACACTTGAGTGTGTGTTCGGTTGCCAACAAGGAAGGAAAAGGGTGAAGAGGGAAGAGAGAAGGAAAAGTGGGAGTGGCGGGAGTGGAAATAAATGATTCCTGGTGGAGTGGCACACCCTATAATCTCAGCACTGGGGAGGTAGCAGGAGCATCAGCAGTGCAAGGTCTTGTTTGTCCTACAAAGTGAGCCCCAGAGCCAGTCTAACCTAGAGACCATCCTATCTCAAAGAGCTGGGGCAGCAGAGCCCCCCCCCCAAAAAAAGGCAGGGAGAAAGGTCTAAAAAAATGTTACTTGGCATCATGACCTTGTTTCTGGCACTCCCCCCCCTTTGTTTTCTTAATTTGTACTGAGTGTGTGTGTGTGTGCGCGCGCGCACTTGTGTGCACACTGGTAGGCAGGCCCTTGTGGAAGTTAAAGGAAAGATGCAAGTGTTGTTCTTGTGGTGTACTATGGGTTTTGTTTGACTTTTTTGTGACATGAGGATTTTCACCTAGTGTGCTGGGTTGCCTGACCAGGGAGCTGCGGGGATCTGTCTGTCTCTGCCTCTCCAGAACAGGGATTATAAGCATGGGCCATCCACCTGCAAGGCAAACACTAACCGATTCAGCTTCGCCTCCCTTCTCCCTACTCCCGTGAGCACTTTCTTGAGGTGTAACTTTCTATGTAGTAACAAATTTTCACTTCTTCTTTTTCTTCTTTGTTCTTCTAACGCTTCAGTTTCTTTTGGGGGGGATATTTAAATAGTTCAGATAGTTCGTTCTAAAACTTTCTGTTCTTGTTTAAAGTAGTGTCTGATGTCTAGGTGGCTCTTATGAAAACTAGGGCTGGTTACAAATACATCATAACAACAAATGTAGCCCAATACCAAGCCCAGGACAAGATGGTTGCAAGGCCAAGTAGACCTTCTGATTCAGCTCAATAGCAATTTGACCTCCCAAGCATCTGCCCTGCTGAAGTAGAACACCAAACATGAAGTTGTTGTGTGAACAGTACAGACTTGGTGCACAAGTGTGCAGCCTGAGAGGACGAGCTGAGAGGTCTGAGTCAGCAGTGGAGACGGCAGCAGGTTCTGTGCGCGGAACAAGTTGGGAGGGAGTTACTTGTCACTGCGGGCTGAGCTCTGGCGGCATCCGTTCCCCACAGTTGGACCTGCTTTAGTGATTGTTATGTTTGCTCAGCACTTCACAGTTCAATTTAGGAAATTAAAACAATCAAGACTACTACAAACACATGATGACTGAAGGCAAGTTCTGTCCTGGTTAAACAACGTGAAATACATTAGTGTTGAGGATTATCATTTAGCTTTAGGGGACTGCTCTACTGACTACATTCGGATAGTAGGAGACATTTGTGTTTTCGGTTGGATAGTTTTTCAAATTCCAGGTGTCTCAATGTTGTCTACTGCTTTGTGTTTCATATAGAAAGAACATGAGTGCTGAATTGAACGTTCAGGTGCCTGGTCGTGAGGAAGAGCACGTGATGCTGAGAGCTGGTCTAATTGCTTGATGAAGTTGCCCTTGGTGTCAAAAATACCTAAAGTGTTCTAGACCCATAAAAGGCAAATTTTTCAGATTAATCTTTCCAAAATCAATTACCTTAAAGGTCAACATCACATTCTCAATTACTTACCAAATCTACTTAGTTATGTAGTTTATGTATGGCCTGCAGTTTAGCATTCAGAGAAAATATTGACATTAAGCCTTTGGTTTGGGGTTGAATGGGGTGGGTTTGATTTTTTTTTTTTTTTTTTTTTTGAGACAGTCTCAAAATATCTTAGGTTGGCCTTGAACTTGCTATGTAATATTAGATGACCCTAACCTCATGCTTCACCTCCCCGATATAGGCTTACAGTTATGTGACATCATGCCAGATGATATCATGTGTTTTATGCGTTTAAATTTGCAATACCACCTGACCTAAAGAATAAAGAGGCATTTTCATTACAGTAAAATACTGAATTAATAAATTTTTAGTGTGTATCACTCCACACCAGTTAGAATATCTGTAATAAAGTAGACATTGATAAGAGTTCAAAGAAATGTGGTGAAACTGTCATGCCCTTTGTTGCTGGCGGGGTGTAAAATGATACAACTGTATTAGGAAATGTCTGAAAATTCCTCGAACAGTTAATATGGTTCCTTTCTAAGCACAAGAAATGGAAGCACATTTCCAAAAGTTTGCATACAAATGTTCATATGTCATCATATCTCAACTGTTCACCAACTGTTAAGTGGAGAAGCGGATCGGGTGTATCCATAAAGTGACATGAGAAGAATGCAGTATTGATTCGTGCTACAATGTGAGAGAGCCTTGGAAACATCGAATCCCGCTAGGAATCCATTTATTTGAGGCATTCACAGTAAGCAAATCCATTTAAAAAAGAAAAAGACTAATAGTTGTCGAGGCCATTGGTAGAGAATAACTCAAAAGACACATACCAAGAAGCCAGGCATGGAGAGATGCATTGTCATCCCCAGCACAAGAAGACTCCTGACTGGGGAGGTTGCTGGCCAGCCAGCCTAGCCTGACCAGTGAGAGGCCTCAGGGAGGCCTGGTCTCATAGCACAAGATGGACAATTCCCAAGGAATGGCACCCCTGCTTTACCTTTGGCCTTCACATGCATTTGCACACACGCATATATACACACTAAAAATATTGTATCGGGTGGCAAGTGGTGAATAACTTTGTGAACTTATTAATTACTCTTGAATTGTTCCTACTTTAAATGGTGAGATTTGTGGTTTATGAATTATATTTCAACATATAATTTTGCCAATATGTGCTTTTCCGTATAAAGAATATGTGTGTACATGTTTGTCTACACATGTATTGGGGGCATGGTGTGCACTGGGTATGGAGGCCAGAGGTCAATATCAAGTGTCTTCTTCCGTTGCTCTTGACCTTATTTTTTGAGGCAGGGTCTCTTGCTGAACATGAAATTAATTTAGCTACACTGGGCAGCAAACAAGCACCAGAGATCCTCCTGTCTCTGTCTTCCCAATTCTGAGACTAGGAATGTATACCATCATGACTTTGTTTGTGGATACCGGGGATGTGAACTCCAGCCCTTTGCTTACGCAGCCAGCACTTTATCTGCTGACCCATCCCTCCAACCCCTAAACCAGTATTTTTAATGAAATTGTAAGCACTTGCCATTACAAGGTATATCATATGCACTGCCTGGAACCCTCTCTAGCCTGCATGTGAGACACTATTGCCAAAGATAAGTATGCCAAGAGTGAGGTGGCCTTTAGCATGTTCTTAGATTACACACACACACACACACACACACACACACACACACACACACACACTGAATCACTTACCACTCTTGGATTTTCATGTTTTATTTTCCTATATTCCCCAGAAGACTGTAAGTTTCTTAAGAGAAAAAGAACAACTCTTTGACTAATGTAGTCCCATTATTGCTTATAGTTACTAGCTCAATATTTGAATAAATGAATTTTAATAACATACATAACATTTTAATGGGCTCATAGGGGCTGTGTGAAAAGAATACATTGTGTCTGCTTTGCTTTCTCTTAGAACACAACATGGAATATTTTCAAAGTTAGACTATGTTGTGATTTATATGTTAATTAGAAATGTTTTTGCTAGTTATACTTATGAAATAATGAGAATGTTCCTATCTGTGTTAAATATACCATTTGATAATTGGCACATAATTTTCTTGTACTATTCAAGCAGATATTTTAGTATGTATTCCCATACATATGCCTAACTAAATTATAAAAGCTTTTCTGAATAAAAATAAATCATTAATTGTGTAATCATAATATGGTGATGTGGAAATGAGGTTTGCGCATCCATCAACTTTCCACCTGCTCTAGAAGGCCCATCACGTTCTCTTCTTTCAGGTACAGAGAGCTCCAGCTTAGCGCCGAAAGCAAAGTATCGGAATTTCTCCATCAGAGTAAGTTGAAGGCCTTCGAGAGTGAACGCATTCAACTCCTGCAGGAGGAAACTGCAAGAAACCTCACACAGTGCCAGATGGAATGTGAAAAGTATCAGAAGAAATTAGAGGTACCTCTGTGCTATTCTCCTTCAGTGTGAGCAGAGAGTGTAAGCTTCCTCAGTATGACACTTTCATAAAGCCACATTCTCCCTCACAAGAAAGGAAGGAAAAAGCCAGGAGTAGTCGAGCATAGCTGGAATTGTAGCACGTTGGAGGCTGAGACAGGTGATGAGTCTGAGGTCCACATGACAGCCAGAGCTACGTAACAAGAGCCCGTTTCAAACCCAACAGAGCAGTAAAAGAAAAGATATATGAATAGCAGTATATGTGACCAAAAGTGACTAAAATTGTTTTTCAAAAGAATTTAGCAAAGGTTTCATTAATACTGACAACCAAAAGCACATGATTGCTGGGAATACTTATTGTAAGCAAAATGAAGTCACTCTGAAGAAAACGGTAGAACTATAATGTGTATATGAGACAAAACACAGTCCTTCTGAAAGGTTGGTATTTTATGTTTTTCAGTTTTCATCAAGAAAACTGTTTCTAATATTTTAGCATTTAAAATTTTACATTTGCTTACTTTTGTGCACAAGTGTGCACATACTTGTGCACACTGTATGCATGCTTGGGTATGTGGTAGAGGGCATTTGGAAGTCAGAGGACAACTTACAGTAGTCAGTTCTTTCCTTCTGCAGTATGGAGCTTGGAAAATAGAGCCAATTTTCAGCATATCTTTAACCCAGCAAAGTAATTCTGTGGTACAAGTGGAAGAATAGAGAACAGTCAATATTTTTTTAAGATTACAAAGTAGAAGAATAGATAAAGAATAGTCAATATTTGTAAGATTACTAAAGAAATGAGAAAACATTTATTACATTTTTAAAAACATGATATTTAGATGTCAGCTAAATTTGAACATTTTACATTTTTAAAATAGAGCCCAACCATACACAGTGCCAAACTGTTTTCCAAAAACAATATGCTCATCTAGAATATACAGATGTTTTAAAGTAGTGTTGAAATGATAGATCAACAAGTGGCTACAAAATTATTTTAGTATTTCATACATACATACAAGATCCATATATTTTATAAGCTAGAAAAATTCTGCACATGAATGTATTTGGTTATGAAACATGCAATTATAGGTCAATACAAAATGGGAGATAATGAAACTTGAAATTAGTCATTTAAAAACCTCTCCTGGGGGCTGAAGAGATGGATGTCTCATCAGCAGCTAACTCTACTGGCTGCTCTTCCAGAGGACCCAATTGTATTCTCAGCAACCACATGATGGCTCACAACCATCTATAACTCCAGTTCCAGGAGATCCATTGCCCTCTTCTGCTTCCAGTGGTGTATACACACACTTAGGCAAAACACTCACACATATAAAAATAACATCTAACTTATAATGTGAATCAATTATAGAATTTTTCTAGCTTATAAAATGTATGGATCTTGTATGTATGTATGAAATACTAAAATAATTTTGTAGCCACTTGTTGATCTATCATTTCAACACTACTTTAAAACATCTGTATGTTCTAGATGAGCATATTGTTTTTGGAAAACAGTTTGGCACTGTGTATGGTTGGGCTCTATTTTAAAAATGTAAAATGCTTCATGCACAGTTGCTCATCACAATGTTATTTACAATAGTGACGAACGTGGCCCTGAAAATCTCACTATGGTCCCATTCAAAACACCTGTGTGTTACAGTATCAATTGATATTTTAAGATTTTACAATGTATAAAATATTTTCATAGTAGATGCATAGACCCTCATGTAACTATATACACTGCTGCTCGGGTTGAGGATATAGTTCAGTGGCAAAGCTATTGCCTAGCATGCACAATCTCCAATACCATAAAATAACCATAAAAATTTTTTGATTTATTATTATTGTGTGTGTGTGAATGATGTGTGCTGATGTGTGGGCATATGTGCCTCTGCACATACAGGAAGGTGAGAGGAAAACCTAAAGAATTATTTCTCTCCCACCTTTACGTGGGTCACAGAGATTGAACTCAGGTCACCAGACTTAATGCAGTAAGTGCCTTTATCTGCCAAGCTGTCTGGCAAGCCCCACACTTTTTAAAAAAGAAAAAAGTCAGCAAATGGACTCAGCAGGTTGTACGTGTATTTATGTAGTAACAGTCAAAGAATTTGTATCTCTTAATCCTTTTTAAGGAATTTTTTAAGAAACCCTTTCTTTGCAAAGGCATTTCTGCTACTGCCCTATGTGAGCTTACATTTACTTTTTGACTTGGACCCAAGCCTGCTGGGAAACCAAAAATGCTAAAAGCGTGGCCAGGGCAGGTCGAGTAACTCAGTGGAAACTGGAGAGCTCATCACACTGTCCTTATGCAGTTCTGTGCTGCCTAAGAAGGGACCCCACGTAGATTTCACACTGCTGCATCTCTGGGAACTCTAACAAGCAAATGCTAACCTTGCCCCTCGGTTCTTTGAACTAAAGCATCAGAATTATTTACCTTAGAAATAAATGTCATTTTCGCGTTTGTCCTCTGAGTTGAGCTACTTTTTCTTAACATTTGAATAGCTGAAAGGCGAAACGGCTTTAATATATCTCTGCATCATCTTTTAGCTGGGAACCTGAATAATTCTGACTTCTTTGGGCTTTTGTCATTCTTTTCTTCCTCTTTAGGTTTTAACTAAAGAATTTTATAGTCTCCAAAGCTCTTCTGAAAAACGCATTACTGAACTCGAAGCGCAGAACTCTGATCATCAGGCAAGGTTAGACATTTACGAGAAATTGGAAAAAGAGCTTGACGAAATAATAATGCAGACAGCAGAAAGTAAGTCTGCCCCACCCCCTCTGCTTACACTGTGGACAGTTTTCCTTCTTCTGGCTACAGAGGAAAGCTAGCATCATCTCGAAAACTACCTTGGTATAAATATATATATTGAAAATATAAGTGATGATCATTTTTAAAGAATACTCTCTATTTTCAGTATTTCTTGATATAAGTTTTCAGTAGCTAGACTAAAAAAGTAAATAGGTTAAATTTAATAGATTTTATGCTTAATTCACTCATTCTATAAGTACTAAATTTTCTGTCTGTCAAGAGCTAGGAATACAAAGTTTGTAAAATTTTTTGTCTTGAGACTGGACATGGAGCTCACTGGTAGAGTGCTCGTCCACGCTTATAAGTTTTGGATTCAGCCCCTAGCACAGCAGTGAAAACCAGAAACTGATAGTGGTCACTGGGATACACTCTTGTAATCCTCCACTCAGGAAACTGAGGCAGGATGATGTCCAGTTCTAAACCAGCCTCAACTCTGTATTAATTAAACCTTTGAGATGAGAAATAACTAAAAGGGGAGGTGATACATGAATTCAATAGCGTACTAGATTATAATCTTTGATATTTAATTTTCATGTGTTTGCCCTCCCATCATACTGCCTTGATTTTCTTTTTTATTTCTTTTCTTGTGTCACCTGTGCTGGGCCTCACACGTGTTTGGTATAATGGATGAACTTGAGCTGAACCTCCTCCTTTCCAGCCCCGGCTGCTGGGATTACTATAGCTGCACCTTGCTTACCTTATGTGGACTGGATATTGACTTTGGGGCTCTATGCAACACTCTAGCAACTGACTCTGTCATTTTTTGTTGTTGTTGTTGTTGTTCCTTTTGTTCCTGTAAGTTTTAATTTTGAGACAGATTGCTCACAGCCCAGATCAGCCCAGGCTGATCTTGAACTTGTGATCTTCCTTGCCTTGGCCTCTCAAGAGCTGGGAAGACAGGACTGTGCCACCATATTCATCTGTCTTATCTGAAATTTTAAGGGATGTTTTAAATTAACATTTAAATTAGCATTTACTATGGCTGTACCTTATTTCTGTTCAAAGTTTAGAATTGGCTTTCTTATAAAAGTGGTTTGGAACTTCCCTTGAACTGGATTAGAATCTAGGTAAGGTCCTAATGGTTTGCGATGCTCTTCATGTCGGGTTACATTTTATTTAAACGTCTTATCTCATTTCTGTCGTTGTCAGCCTCTGACGACCACAGTAGATCCCAGAGTGAGCTGCAGCTTCTTCACTATGTCCACATGACCTTTGTAAAACCCAGGCTTGACCCTACGTGTGCCTGCTTAATGTCTCTCTATTGTTTTACTAAATCAGCACACAGTACTGGGTGGGAGCTGAACACTCATCAGTAGTCCAGTACTCAGTCCTTTTAAGTAAGAGGGTCACATGTTCAAGACCAGTATAGACTACTTAACAAAACCCTCTTCAAAAATAGCCAAATACATAGAGTCAGGCATGCTTGTATGACTTTATGATAAGAGTCCTGTTTATCTGTCTAGCTTTCATGTTTCACTTTGCCCTTTTTTGTCACATTATTATCTAAATGTCCATACTCTTATAATTGTTTTACTTGACATATGTCATCTTGTCTAAGCAGATTAGTAATAGAAGTGTTTCTCTGTTGAAGGATAGCTACAGACAACCCACGGCTACTGTTAAACAAGTGGAGTGAATGCTGAATGTGTTCTCCACTAGAGAGAACAGGGCACAGGTTTCTACTTTCACAGCATAGTAAACTGTGTTTGAGCATACTAATGAAATCAGGCCAGAAGGGAGGCACGGTCTTGTGAAGATGAGAGCTGGGATGTAACTCAGACTTAGGTTCTTGGACAGAGTCAAGCGCAGCACTGCATACACTGGTCAGGAAGATGGAGCAGGCAGACTCCAAGTTTAAGATTCTGAGGCGTGGGTGGAGGGTGCGAGGAAGGAGACCAGAAAGCAAAAGATGGCCTTTTCATTGTCAAATGAAATGACTACTAAACCTAAATAAATGTACCAAATATAAAGTATACACACAGACACACATACAAATTTAAAACCCTGAACTGAAAAAATAATATAAAATTAATTTCCTTAGCTGGGTGGTTGTGGTGCATGCCTTTAATCCCAGCACTCAGGAGCCAGAGGCAAACAGGTCTCAGTGAGTTAGATGTCAACCTACAGAGTGAGTTCCAGGACAGCCAGGGCTGTTACACAGAGAAACCCTGATTCGAAAAACCAAACTAATAATAATAAGAAGAATTTTCTTTAGTAATGTCAAAAAAAATGAATTCTTAGGAATCAGCTTACCAACACTAAAAAGACAAAATACTAAGAGAAATAAGGAATCTCTCCCAACTGCCAAGAAGTTTATCATGAATTCTGTCCATTTGGTCTGACTTTGTCTTGATCCCAATTCCTACATGCTCTTTCTATATTTCTGTTTATGGAAATCCAAAGATTGTAAAAGAAGAACCAAAGGGGCAAAATTACAAGAATGGCTTTCTCTGACTTTAATATTGTTTGTAAAGGTACGGTGTCTAGCTACATTACAGCAGTAATATTATAAAGACAGACACAACAGTGAAACAGATCCATGTGCACATGTGTGTTTGCTCATCAACAAAAGCAACAGAACAGTCAGTAGGAGAAGAGAAACTGTCCAATAATGGCACTTAACCTTGGCCATCCTAATGCCAGTGTGCCTCACATACCAGTGTCACCTTGAATCGAGACCTCTGTGGAATATCTGAAGCTGTGAACCTTCTGCAGAAAAGGAAAGAATCAGCCCCACTTGCAGTAGGATAAGATCTTGAGGATAGGGCCCGAAAGCAATTGCTATGGAGAGCTAGGGAAGTCATCATCAAAATCATTCAGAAAAGATGATTAATAAATGAGTTCCCAAGCCACAGACCTGAGTTTATTTACCATGGAACAAAATCCTTAGCCTATAAAGATTTTCGTTCCAATCACTATTAGAGCTAAGCCTCCTTTTACCAACACTTTAAATCTAGCCATATTTGTCACATTTATTAACACTGTGTACTCCACAAGATTATGCCTCTGCAAATATAATTCTCTGCTGTGCCTTCTCTTGAATATCAATTTCCACGTCTTGCTAATGGCTTCTAGGAGAAGAAATGGTGGCTGGCACTCATGTAAGTTGCTTTGCGCTCTGCTTCTATGGCATACTGACATTCAGTCTCTCTAGTATCACTTCCCATGTTGTATGGGCCTCTGTTTTTCTAATCGAATCCTAGAGTAGTTACTGCATGAGGTGTTAACATTACGCATTAAACTCTGATTTAGCACTTGTATCAATATCTAACTATGCCAACTAGCTTTACCTCTCTCTGCTCTGAATTTAGAGCCATTTAAGACAGACAGGAATCAAATATATATTTGGCTTTGTTCTAAATCTGAATGTTAGTTGTGCCTGTTAATATTAAGAGTACACAAATGCACACACACACACCAGTAAAAAAAAATGGCATTGCATTTAAACATTCATGCATTAAGAAGCTAATTCATTAGTTCAGATCCATTATATGTTGTTTTATGACAGTTGCAATATTTTTTAAATTATTTCCCTGAAATTGTTCTGCAGTTACAAATGAATGCCCAGCATGTCTTTCATGGGCAAGAGATCAGCTCTGAGGGGAGATTTTCTGCCTAGCATTTAAGAAGCTTGGGATTCAGTCCTTGGTACCATGGAAAAACAGCATGGTTGTATATTTCTGTGATCCCAGTTCTCAGGAAGTGAAGGCAGGAGGATCAAGCCTCAGGGCCATCTTTGACTTAGCAAGTTCAAGGGAAGCCTAGGCTAAATGAGAATTTGTCTCCAAAGCAAAACAAAATTAGCCTTTATTAAATCAAATCTATAATTTTGTTGAATTATAATCTATACTTAATGTTAGGAAGCCCTTGGACCCTTCAGAATGACAAACCTGACTTGCTGTGCTCTATAGGAAACATAGCCTCTCAGGAGATGTGATCCTTTAATATCTTCTCAAAATAATCAGCAACTCCAAGCAAGGATACACTTTAATATGCTTCACCTCTCTCAAATTATGCATTAGCCATTTCGAATGTTCTTGGGATTCTTAATTTGTTATCATAATTTTTTATTTTCACGTTAGCTATGCTTTTTAAGGAGAAACACTATTTCACAGCACGTATTTTAATATCTTTCAGTTGAAAATGAAGATGAGGCTGAGAGGATTCTTTATTCCTATGGCTATGGTGCTAATGTTCCCACAACAGCTAAAAGACGACTAAAGCAAAGGTAAAATCGATATAGATTTATCTTATCTACTCAAGCTAAGTGTAATTGCATAGTACATTTTGATAATGTACTGAGTTGAATGATAAAGTTATCTGTTCTTAATATTCATAAATATTAAATTGCTCACAAAGTAGAACATGGTAATAACCATGAGCTTCATCTATATTTAAGTGAATTTAATGACTAGTAGATGTGAACATTAGAACTTTCATGGTGGTAGATGCAGTAACTTTTTAAAGGCCATTTTATTTTCACACTAATTTCAGGTAAATATAAATGCTTTGTAGCAGTAATTTTCAGGTTGGAACTAATTTACTATGCACCTTTGTCGGAGCCCGTTTGGGTCCAACACAGATTCTCTAACTAGACTGGAACGGAGTCGCGAGGAATAATCAGACACAACTTACATGGTCATCTTGGAAAAGGCCAGCATCTCCGTTTATTGTCCCAACATCTTATATATCCATCCCAAATGAGCGGGAACACACAAAGGCTGTTGCCTGGGCAACCAGGTGCCTGGGCTTTAGTCACGCCTAGCAGTCAGGTAGGCCCTGAATTAGCATCTCTATAAGATAACCTTCAAATTGCATAAGGAAAGAAACCCCAAACATCCTGACCAGTTTCAGTCAACACCTCTTCTCAGGTAAT
>NW_026067928.1:2865565-2872750 GCF_014885135.2 Alexandromys fortis
CATCTCTTTTAGATCTACACTCGCTCGACCAATGCTTTCCTCTTCTGCAACTCCTACACAATCCTGGTTCTCTCCTAGTTCTAGGGCTTGCTCTCCTTTCAGGACACCGTCTGATCTGATGTCCCATAAGACCGCATCCAAAACAGCCTCCAGGCATTCCTGTAGCTTGTGCTTTTCCTGAGGCTAGGTCTTCTTGCTGGGATAAGACATCATTAATTGTCTTTCCCTGTAGAGCAGCTGCTAATGCCATTCCTTGTGTATATGATTGGCCAATATCTGAGCAGATTCGAATGTAATCTGCAACATTACCCTGTTTCTTAAAAGGCCTTATAGCCGCCTTACATATAGCATTGGCGTTCTCAAACGCTAACTGCTTGATTATTATCTGTGCTGCTTCTGAGTCTCCAATCAACCTATTAGATGCCTGCGTTAGTCTGGAAACAAAATCCTGAAATAACTCATCTGGTCCCTGTCTTATGTTAGACAACTCCTCAGTCTGCTCTTTTGATGATGGAAGCTTATTCCAGGCTTTCTTGGCCGCTGTACTGATCTGGACATAAGCTACCATATCATAGTCTAACTGCTGATTTGCTCCAGTATAGGGTCCTTCACCTGCCAGCATCTCATATGAAATAGGAATTTGCTGAGTCCTGTTTCTCTCAGCTGTGGCCTGACACTGTTCTGTAAATTCAGTTTTCCACAATAGATAATCTCCTCCTGACAGGCAAGCTTTGGCTATCTGCTTCCAATCCGCTGGTGGCAGAGCTTCTAAAGCTATATTTTCCACCAGTGTCTGGGTAAAGGATGCTGTGGCACCGTATTGCGCACAAGCAGTTTTTAATTCTTTGAGTAACTTAAATGATATAGGAGTATGTATTCTAAGCAGATTTCCTTGCGCATCTCTCTGTTCCATAACTGGGAACAATTGAAATCCTTGTACCTCTTCGCCTCTGCTAACGGCTTCTCTGATACAAGCTTGTAGAGGTGATTCACTGTTATCATAATGCCTCTGCTTTACTTTCGGTGTACTCTGAGCCGGGGGTGGATCTAAACCCACCATTGCTGTAGGAAGGCTATCGTACCTCTGACTGGAATCCTGTATCTGCATAGCTCCTAATCTGCGCGATAGCGAGGTTACCATCCTTCTCAGGCCTTTTATTTCTTTCTGTACTCTGTCCTCGTGTTCCTGCCTCTCTGCGTTGCCGTTCGCTAGTGAGAGGGATGAGAACTCCCTTTCAAGGCCTGAATCATTAGTTTCCGGCCTGTGGTTACTGCTCTGTTCTGAAAGAGTATCTAGTAACTCCTCTGGTGGAGCGGATGGAACTGCCTCCTGTTGATTAGAATCTGAGTCCAACCTCTCCTGTATCAGCATCCAAAAATAAGGCGTATCCTCAGGGATGCTTTCTGGCCCATAACTACAATAATGTTGTTGGATTCTCATTCCTACTTCTCTCCATACAGCTGTGTCTACAGTCATACGCTGTGAAAACCGAGGGCATATCTCATCTATGAATTCTACAAATTCCTGTATCTGATGCTGCTGTACCCTCTCTCCTCTGTCTTTTAAAATATCTTCAATTAACTGCATGGCCATTCGATTACTTTCTCCTTGTCCCATATTTCTATATTTACCAGCTTTACTCCTGACTATTACAATCCCGTTTCGTTATCTAAGCGCACTTTACTCACGCCTCCACAGTTTTGTTTTGTTTTTCTCGCAGGTTCCTCACGTCTGGTCACGTCTTCCTTGCTTTTGGGGGAACGCAGATCAGTCTGGTGTTCTCCTTTGTGCTCTGTCCGGTTTCCCTCTGGGATCCAGCGATCAGCATTCACCGTCTCTCTCGTGTTGTCCCTTCTCCGGGATCGTGGAGTTAGGCCGACAGCACCACGTTCCTTTTTCTTATTTCTTCGTCCGGCCTTCGTCTCGGGGTTCCGTGGTCAGCTCCAATTGTCTTTAATCTTGGGGTTCAGTGGTCAGCCTCAGTTGTCTTTAATCTTGGGGTTCAGCGGTCAGCCCCACGTTGGGCGCCATTATGTCGGAGCCCGTTTGGGTCCAACACAGATTCTCTAACTAGACTGGAACGGAGTCGCGAGGAATAATCAGACACAACTTACACGGTCATCTTGGAAAAGGCCAGCATCTCCGTTTATTGTCCCAACATCTTATATATCCATCCCAAATGAGCGGGAACACACAAAGGCTGTTGCCTGGGCAACCAGGTGCCTGGGCTTTAGTCATGTCTGCATCTAGCAGCCAGGTAGATTCTGAATTAGCATCTCTATAAGATAACCTTCAAATTGCATAAGGAAAGAAACCCCAAACATCCTGACCAGTTTCAGTCAACACCTCTTCTCAGGTAATACACACTTTAACAAAGGAAGCTAGGAGCAAGGCATCCTGGCTTTTGTTAAGGGCAGACAGCTTGTCTGCAGAGCTATGTATCAGCTCAAACCGGGGCAATGGCTTTTGTGGCATATCAGAATATGCGCCCACACACCTTCAATTCCTATATCCCTTGTTTGTTATTCATCTGCCTATATTCCTTTATATATATTTTAATACATATAGTATGTGCTATTTATAACAATATATAGCAAATATATTCAAGGGGGAAATATGGAGAAAGCATATGTATTGCACTTAAATCCACAGAGTGTAGTTGCTTGTTGCTGTGACAGAGCAGCTGACAGAGGCTCCTTAAGGCAGGAGGTTTATTTTGGCTCACACTTTGAGGGTGCGCAGTCCATCATGAAGAAGTTGTGGCAAGAGGAGCTTGAGGTGGCTGGTGACCTTGTGATCACAGGAAGGGAGCAGAGTGTGATGATTGCTACTGATGGCTCCATTTCTCTTATATTCATTTTCAAACACCTACTCCTGAAACGGTGACACCCACATTTTGGGCAGGCTCATCTCATCTAGATAATCTACAGATATGCTGAGATGTCTGTAAGGCATATGTTGTCTCCTAGATGTTTCTAGATCCCAATTCATATAAAAAATAAACCACACAAGGCTAGCCACAAGACATGATGCATTCCTAATCCCCACCATCAGGCAGGGTGGTCTTAAAACTTGAGAACTGAGTTCTACCTGAGCCATGTAGTCAATTCTAGGCTAGTCTGTGGTCTACATAGATAGAAAAAAAAAAAAAGAGAAGGAGGTGGAAAGGCAGGTAAGGGGGAGAGGAAGGGAGGTGGAAGGAGATAGAAAAAGAAAAGAAGAGCATTTGCAGCTAAGGCTCCATGGAGACCAAGAGAAGTGATGGAGGATGTGCTAGGCACACGGTGCGGTTCTGCTCGAAAGCTATCTCCACTGCACAGCAGACACCTGCGCTGGTCAGTGCTGCTAGCTCTTCCTCCCTGAGTGCACCTGCTGTACAGAAACATCCAACGGCTCCACTTTACCACCTCCAATCTGAACACGTCTGCCAGATTTGCAAACCCCTCCATAATGTGGCCCTGTATCAGCAATCTTATTTGCTTCTCTACTCACAATGACAGTAATACTGCATCTCCACTTGTAAACATCTGTTTTCTCTACACCACAGTAACATGTTTTGTTCTTTTCAGCCATCATTTCTTGTAATTTTTTCACCTCGACCGAAGTTCTTCATGGTCAGCAACCACATCTTATTCTCTGACTTTCCCTAGCTCAGTGCAGACTACCTAGTTTAAAAACATTCTTTATCTGAATACTTAATGTTTCAAAACTGATAGTCTAATTGTTTGTCTAATTGTTTTATGGGGCTAAGTTAGAAATTCAGAAATACAGAAAATAAGAAAATCTATCTTGTGATACCTTTGAAGGCATTTTGAATTTCAAAAAAATAGATGTTGTTTGTTTTGTTTCTTTTGTTTTGTTTTTTTTCATGACAGGGGTTCTCTGTGTAACACTGGCTATCCTAACTAACTCTGTAGACCTGGCTGGGCTTGAACTCAGAGATTTGCTTGCCTTGCTTCCTAAGTGCTGGGATTAAAAGTGTGCACCACCACCGCCTGGCTTAGATTTTTATTTCTTAAGTGTGTGTGTGTGTGTGCACACATTTTTTTTATGCAAGTGTCTTTTGCACAGGTGAGCTCAGGTCCCTGGAGAGTAGGAAAGAGGACATCAGATCTCTGTGTGTGCCTGTTCATGTGTACATCTGGAAGAGAGCGTCAGAGCTGAGCTGCAGTTACAGTGGATGTCGGCTGCCCATCATGGGGCCTGTGAAAGATCGTGGGTCTTTACAGCATAGTAGACACTCTTAACCACTGAGCCGCCTCTCCAAAGTGACGCAGGAGCAGCACAAAGAGAAAATCTCATCATTATGACTATCATTAAAGGAAGTTAGGAAATGCTTAAGAACTTAGTTGTTTACTGATTGAATATTTGAAAAATATAGATCACAAATAGATGAATAAAGTATCAGTTTGTAGCTAGAATGATTAATTCTGTTTAGTAGAGGTTCAGGTGCTTCTAAGTTACATATTATTTGAAAAAAAAAAAAAAACTTGGTTGCCAAACCCATCCCTTCCTGGTGCTCCCAAAGGCTGATATGACTGACTTAGGATATTTTTGCAATTTATAAATATATCTGTTTTTTTTAGTCCATTGTTCCCTAGAAAAGAATAGAAATGTGGGTAATTACTAACTCATGAGTAAGAGACTTCTCTATCAGTAGAAAATGTTTGGTAGAATAATCAAAATTGAATTCTTATGGGAGAATGCCGAGCTCTTATTTTAGCATCTGAATCCTATAGACAGTCTCTATAGGGAAAGAGAAGTTCACTGCTGTGTGCTTCAATAGCCCAGAATATTGTTGTTGTTGTTGCCCCTCATTTTTAAAAGAAGTTTCTAAAATCATAAGATGGGATTTTTTGGTTTCATTTGATTTGGTTTTTAATCCCCAAAGATTTAAAGAGCCACAAGTGATTCATAGTCCAGATGATCTTAACTGTCCAAATATTTCTGAAGATTCTATCACTGAGCTATCTGTGAGCCCTGAACAAGTGCCTAATGGGTGTGCTATTAATACCCCTGCCAGCTGGTGCCAGGCATTCTTCTCATGGTGAGCCAGAGGGCTATTTTGAGGAAGTGCTTCTCAGGTCATCTAAACTGAGGGAAGAGAGAGAGTGTAAGTCTAGACATCCAAAGAGGACATGTATGCATCCCTACACCCATTCATTCAACAACTTTTATTGAGTGCCTACTATGTGCACAATTTGAGTATTGATACCTAATTCAAAAGTACAGGATTTGATGTACTTTTGAAGATTATGCAGTGAACATTTGGTCTATTAAGAGCTGTTTGTATAGAAAGCAATTGCCTTGTACCTTTTTGAAATTTATTTAAGATGAGCAATGCAATCTTTAGAGAATCTATACTTATTAGTCCTAGGCATTGGAAAGTAAAGCAATGCAAATTTAAACTGAGTTATATAAAATGACTCATAGCAGTAAATGGAGTGCTTGCATAATAAAGTTGTCATTATCTATCAGCTTATGCAAAAGTGTATTAAAAATTCAAAAGAACTTATTTCTCAACTGCTATAATAATGTATCTCCTTCATACTTAATTTGATTTAAAATTTTCTATATTTAACAGGCAATAATAAATATTTTATGCTAACATTTAATTGATTATAAATATTTATTTAATTTTTAATATTGGTTAAATTGCTGATAATCCCATTATTCAAAATAACCAATCAGAAATTTATATAAACATTAATTTTCTTGTAATTTTTGTACATTATACATTTTTAGTAGTTTGGTTTTTAACCTGCTATTCCACCATGAATATTTTTCTATCAATGACTATTCTTCAAAATACAGTAACTGGGGAATGAATAATGAAGAGTTGGAATGGAAGAGGGCTTGGGAAAGGAGATATGGACGTGAGAATAAGGCATAGCGGCATGTGTGTGACGTCATGATGAAATGTGTTACATTGTATGCCAACCTTAAAACTAACATTGAAAATCGTTTTCTTTGTTTCCCCCCTTGGGTTTTTGAGGCAGGGTTTCTCTTTGTAACATCCCTCATGTCCTGGAACTCTCTTTGTAGACCAGGCTATCCTCAAACTCATAGAGATACACCTGCCTCTGCCTCCCAAGTGATAGGGTTAAGGTGTGCGCCACCATGCCTAGCTCAAAATCATTTTCAATAGCTGCCTAAATCTGTGGGGCTTTTTTTTAGAGTTTTTGTTTTTGAGCCATGTTATTGTCAATAAAAATGTTAAATCTCATGAAAAAGAATTAAGCCTCTTGCTTCCAAAAGAATATTTTAAACATTAAACTGAGAAAATGTTTATGAAGATCACGTCACAGTGTTTAGCATAGAGTAAGTGTCCAGTAAACACTAGGGGGTTGTATCAGTTAGCACATGCTTAAGTCAGTTGCACAGCAAGAAAAGCTAGGGTTCCAGAATTTCTCCCTAGACATCAATTAAAATAATTCAATTAAATTTTTTGTTGTAAATTTTTAATGAAGCATTTTTAAGTACATGAGATATGGGCCCTTGCTTTCTTTGCTGTGAACCGTTTCTGCAGGCACTCACTCTATTGCCAGTTCCCTGTGAAGAAGTGGCAGTAGCTTTGTGTTTCTCATTTGAAATATAACTCTAAAATTTCTTTCTTTCTTTCTTTCTTTCTTTCTTTCTTTCTTTCTTTCTTTCTTTCTTCCTTTCTTTCTTTTGTTTTTTGAGACAAGGTTTCTCTGTAGCTTTAGTGCCTGTCCTGAAACTAGTTCCTGTAGACCAGGCTAGCCTCAAATTCACAGAGATCCGTCTGCCTCTGCATCCCAAGTGCTGGGATTAAAGGCATGCACCACCACTGTCCAGCTGACCTTAAAATTTCTGATCAGCATTTAAGTATACAATAAGGTACTCACACTTTGAAGTTTCATATACGCATAAATAAATTGCTAAAATTTCTTCAAACTCTTTCTGGTACACAACTGTGGAAAGCCAAAAAGGGCTTAGATACTTGAAGTAGATTAAAATAAAATTAGCTCTGGGTGATCCAGGGACAGAAGGAAGGACGGGGCTTTGATCCTACTTCATGTTCTGGCTTTGTGGGAGCCTAGCCAGTTTGGATGTCCACCTTCCTAGACCAAGATGGAGCGGGGAGGACTTTGGACTTTCCACAGGGCAGGGATCCCTGACTGCCCCTCAGACTGGAGAGGGAGGGGGAGAGGAGTGGGGGG
>NW_026067928.1:2872796-2915784 GCF_014885135.2 Alexandromys fortis
GAAATTTTTTTTTTTCAATAAAAAAATTATATTTAAAAAAAAATAAAAAAATAAAAGTATGAATCCCAAAAAAATAAAATTAGCTCCCTAATATGATAAAACTTGAAAATCTGAAGTAATGTTTTTGTTTGAGTAGCAACTATTTGGAAATAGCAGGCAGGATTTTCTGGTTGCATGTATTGGAACTTGTATTTTTTACTTGGGTGGGCAGTTCTTACACATACGTATGTTGGGTGATATTTAGCAGAGTCTGATGTGAACTCCTTTGTCTTTGGTTGAGAAATATACGTACAATAGTGTTGGGAATATTATTTTAAGGTGTGTTACTTTTGTTTATTTATTGGAATGTTTGTTTAATAATGTAAAGGTGTGTTGCTTTAGTTTACGCTGCTTTTGTTTAACTCCATGAAGCTGTGGTTCTTTTCCTGTCTAAAACACCTGATGGTCTAATAAAGAGCTGAACGGCCAATAGTGAGGCAGGAGCAAGGATAGGTGGGACTGGCAGGCAGAGAGAATAAGCAGAAGAAAACATGAGGAAGAAGAGCAACAAGAGAATAAGGGGAGGAGGACGTCAGGAGCCAGCCTCCCAGCCTCATAGCCATACAGAGTAAGAAGAGGAAAGGTATACAGGAATAGAGAAAGATCAAAGCCCCGAGGCCAAAGATAGATGGGATAATTTAAGTTAAGAAAAGCTGACTAGAAACAAACCAAGCAAAAGCCAGGCATTTCTAAGTACAAATAAGCCTCTGTGTGATGTATTTGGGAGCTGAGTGGTGCCCCCCCCCAAAAAAAAGATCATACAACACAATAGGGCTCATTCTTTTCTCTGATGTTATTTGTTAGAAATTTAGAAAACAAAAGAAAGAGACCCATCTTATCATTGTGAAACGTTCTGTCCATTTGGATTCCATTAATTCTACATTTATAGGTTAAATTGATAACTAAACTAATATAGACTATGAAAATGCAGAGTAGTTCTTAAGAACATGGTTTTCAGCGTTACTAGTACTTTAAAAAACTGTATTGTTTTCATTGAGTCATTATTTAAATATACGAAGCATTTTTTAGAATTATTTAAATAGATGAAGCATTTTTCCTTAAGAATAGTTTCTTTAAATTGGAATGTGTTGGTCTTCAGAGCATAATGGCATATGCCTATAATCCCAAGACTTGGACTAATTAATGTAAGGGGATCATGAATTGAGGCTGGCCTAGGCTACAGATTAAGACCCTGTCAAGAGAGGGGGTGTGTGTTGTGGTAATACAAATCATTGGAAGGAAGGGAACTTCTTTTAGTGTAGCCTGTACTGTAGTTATTCGTCCTATTTTGCACATCTCTTTCACCTCCCTTTACAATAGGAAACCCGTTTGATTATATTTTTTTATAAAATTCATAATATTGGTCTGTGTAAACACTTACCCAAATGTAAATTTATTGCGCATAATATTCAACTAATTTCCTGGCTGATTTGTGACTGGGAAACTTGTTAAAAATGATAGCTTTTTCGGTCAAGCTAGTAGCATAATGTAATAAACCAAGATTACTATAATCGGTATATTACAATTATCGTGCGGAAATTAGGGTTGTTACTTTCAGAGATGGTGAAGTATTGCTCTTCCAGTGTTTTTTATAACTTTGTATTGTCGTTTTCTCTGTTGCTATATATGTTATTAGGAAATGATGCGTGGGTTTTCTAGCACACAGTTATCTATTGAGTGTAGGTAGCTTTTATTCTACTTTTATATGCATGAATACTTTTCATTTTATTCACCTAGCGTCCACTTGGCAAGAAGAGTTCTTCAGTTAGAAAAACAAAATTCATTAATTTTAAAAGATCTGGACCATCAAAAGGACCTAATAAGACAGCTTTCCCAAGAGGTGAGTGGCTGGATCCGAAGACACGGGAGAATCAGAGTGCTTGCTTGTGTGCACTCTCTGTTAATGCCTAGAGCTGTTTGCTGAGCAGTCTGAAAATAAGCCGGTTGCAAAATGATTTCAAATTTCTGAAATTCACTGCATGTTGAAACTTTTCGGAAACAACTTAGAGTGGCAAAACAGAAGAAAAGGGGACTCGATGTCCAGAATGAGGAAGTGTAAATGAGACACACAAAACTAACTTCTGAGACCAGCAGCTGACAAAACACATTTGGCAGGTTTGATTGACATAAAGTTTCTCACAGACAATTTGATTCTTTTATGTTTCTGTTTGATTTAAAAATCCGTTTTTATTTTATTGAGAAAAATTTTCATACAATATATTTTGATAATGTTTTTCCATCCCCCAGTTCCTCCCAGATCCTCTCCACCTCCCTACTCATCCAACCTTATGTTTTTGGTATAGCAAAATTTAAAAAAAAAAATCAGAAACAAAGACAAAAAAAAATGTCAAAACAGCCCACAAAAATTACCATTGGGTTTGTTTTGTGTTGACAGCTACTCCTGGCATAGAGCCTGCACTGCGTGCAGTTGGTCTACCCAGTGAGACCCCACTAGAGAAAACCTGTCTTCCTTTTGCCAGGGTGTATCAGCTGCAGGTAGTTTCTTGCTTAGCACTGGAACTGGAACCCTGTTTACTTAGTGTTACTGTTGCTGTGATGAAGCACCATGCCCAAACCAACTTGAGAAGGAACTCTGTTTTACACTTCCACATCATTGGTTGTCATCACTATCATCATCATCATCATCATCATCATCATCATCACTATCATCATCACCACAGTGCAGCATGATGGCATGTCTGGTGGTGGACCTAAGCCCTACATCTGAAAATCAGGCAAAAGGCCAAAGTCTGTGTCATTGACTTGGCTTAAGCATATATAAAACCTCGAAGCCCACCTCCACAGTGACACACTTCCTCCAACAAAACCACACCTCCTAATAGTGCCACTCTCTTTGGGGGCCATTTTCTTCCAAACCACCACATTCCATTCCCCGGCCCCCAAATCCTTGTAGCTGTATCATAATGCAAAAATGCATTTTGTTCAACTTCAAAAGTCCCAGAGTCTATAATAGTTTCAAATTTATTTACAAGTCTAAATTCAAAGTCTTTTCTTAGATTCATGTAGTTTCTTAAATGTATTCCCTTATAAAATTAAAATCAAAATACAGATCACATACTTCCAACATATAATGGCACAGAATATATATTATCATTCTAAAACAGGTATGGGAGCATAGTGAGGAAATACTGGACCAAAGCAAGATTGAAAACCAGCTGGGAAAACTCCAAACTCTGTATCTTCATGTCTGATGTCAAAGCTTTCCTCAGATCTCCAACTCCTTTCAGTTTTCTTGACTCCAACACACTTCTTTCTCTTGGACTGGTTTCACTCTTTGTTAGCAGCTTTCTTCAACAGATATCCCACGGCTCTGGCATCTCCAGCATATTGGGATCTCCAGGGCAATCCAGGCTTCAACTTCACAGCTTCGCGAAATGGCCTTTCTAGGCTTCCATTCAGGGACACCCCTGACACATGCCTGGCCTTAGCGGCTTCCCTTAGTCTCAGGCAAGCTCTATAGCCTCTTTCTTCTGTCTTTAACTCTAAAGCCAGAACCATATAACCAAAGCTATCACGTTCTGCTGCTTGCTGGGGCTGAACATGACCTCCTTTCTAGTTATATCTTCACCATTTCTGTTTTCAATGATTTCCTTCACTGGCTGTTCTGGAACTTGCTCTGTAGACCAAGTTGGCCTCACACTCAGAGATCCACCAGTCTCTGCCTTCCAAGTGCTGGGATTAAAGATGTACCCCACCACACCCCGCTCTAAGCTTTATTTTATTATTATTATTTTTTTTTACAAATTAGAAACTTAGGTAGGTGGGATCTTACCCTGAGGTCACCATTTCCTTTATTCCATTATTCCATGTCTTAATCCATTTCTCTCCTTGAACACTGGATTTAGCTTTGTTCTACTCCCTGGTACCCCTTGTCTCAATGTGTACCTTCTGTATTTTCATTTGCTCAGCTTGTTCCTTTTCATTATAAATCTTTATCAGAGTTACCACTAATAACTATATGAGAGAGTCTATACCAGTCTGTTTTGAGATTTCTTCTGCCAACAGAATTAATCCAAACTCTTCACTTTAGCCTCGAGCAAACTCTTCAGACAAGGACAAAAACAGCCATATTCTTCACCAATATATCACAAGAATAATTTCTAGGCAACATACTAATATTCTTCTCCTCTGAAAGCTCTTGAACCAGCCCCCCACAATTCAAATCATAATCAGCACCACTGTCTTCCATGCTCCTACTTGTATGGCCCATTACAAGCTCTTAAAGCATTTCCCAGCTTTCCTAACCCATACTAATAGAGTCCAAATTTCTTCAAACAAAAACATGATCAGGTCTATTAAAACAATACCCCAGTCCCTGGAACCAACTTCTATCTTAGTTATGATTTCAGTTGCTATGAATAAACATCATGTCCACAGCAACTCTTGTAAAGGAAAAACATTTAATTGGGTGGTTTACATTTTCAGAGATTTAGTCCATTATCATCATGGTGAGACATGGTGGCATGCAGGCAGACATAGTGCAAGCAACAGGAAGTGGTCTGAACTCACTGGACATGGTCTGAACATATATGAGATTTCAAAGCCTGCCTCCACAGTGACACACTTCCTCCTACAAGATGACACCTACTCCAATGAGGCGTCCCCTCCTCATGGTGCCACTCCCTTTGGGTACCATTTTCTTTCAAACCACCACATACATCATCTAGGTTCAGTACACATTTATGAACTCACACAGAGGCAATATAAAATAAGTATTGGTGAACATTCGACTTTGTGTTCCTTTGTCTTTAGTAGAATTGATCTTTGTATATATTTATTTAAATTTTAAGTTTGATTCCATTTAACAAAATTCTGCAAATTTACCGTTGCTACAAACCGTTTCTTGCACGTTCCTAGATACAAACTTAAAGGAATAAAATAATCAAGGGGAACCTGCTATAGTGGCTCACATATAACCTCAGCACTCAGTAGGCAAAGGCACAAAGATCACTAAGAGTCCGTGGTCAGCCTAGGGTACTAGGAGAACCCCATCTCAAGGAAAGGGAGAGTCACTCGCTGGCTTGCTCCCAGGCTTAGTTCACTATGTTTCTCTTACAGCCCAGGCCCATCTGCCTACAGATGGTACCTCCCACAGTAGGCTGGAGCCTTTTATATCAGTTTTCAATCAAGAAAGTGGTCTCAGCTTTGTAGGCAGGCCAGATTATTCATGGAGGGAGCTGCTCAGCTGAGGTTCCCTCTTCTCAGGTATATCAAGCTGACAACCATAATCAGACATCACAGACACATAGTGAGACTATCTCAAAATAGCCCAACCCCCAAGGGAAAAAAAGACAGTTTATTTGCTTACATATTGGACTTCTATATGATGTAATGAGATCCTTTTGCTTTCATTCCATAGTGAAGACTTTTTCAAAATAAACATTAAAATATTCATTAGCTATATCTGTGTACATATTTATAGTATAAAACCACCTTCTTAAGCACTTCTGTTAATTTATAGTCACTTTTTACTTTTAACTATTTTAATTTGTGTTCTGATGTCTCACTATAGTTTCTAATTTTCTATCTCCCTAACTAACATCTACTGATATCGAGCATTTATTCAATTGAGATTCTTTGTCCTCCATTTATTTTCTTGGGAGAAAGTATTCACGTTTTTCTCTTCCTTGTCAGATTGTCTTCTTCTTGAGTTTTGAGCATCATTTATGCAGTCTAGATACAGGTCCTTTATAACATACCTGGCTTACAAAATTTTCCTGTCTCCAAATTGTTTTTCTGTCCCCTGATGATATCTTCTGAAGAGATGCTCAGTGAAGTACAATGTATTGCCACATCCTCTATAGACAGTTTTTGGTGTTACATCTAAAGTATCCTTGCCTAATCTAGCATCACAAGGATTTTGTCTACACAGTGATAGTTTTAGGACCATGATCCATTTGCGTGTTTTTTTTCCATGAAGTAGAAAGCACAGATTGAAATTCACAGATTTTCACATTGAAACCCAACTCTTCTAGCACTTACTGAAGATCATTCAGTCACTAGTCATTTACAAATGAGTTGATATCTGAACTCTTGTTAATTCTTGGGGGGAAATTGGTCACTATGATTTGAGATTACCTTGAATCTATAAATAAAATGGAGAAAATGGATTATTTATTAGGTCATTAATTCTTTTAGCACTGTTACCTTTTAACTTTTGGTTACTGTCAGCAAGGTATGTTTTCTATCCTTCTTCTTTTAACCAGTCTCATAAAATGTATGCATACTATAAGTAGAGTTCTAATTTAATGTATTTATTGATGGAGTGATGACCTGGCATCTTGCTCTTTGGGTGTACTATTTGTTCTTCATGCTCTTGTTCTTTTTTCCTCCTACTTTCATTTGACTTAATATTTTATCATTTTATTTTATTGTTGCTTATAATTTGTGAATGATTATAGTTGGTTTAAGTAGTATTATATAGCCCATCCTAGTCTTGGTGCTTTTGTTGTCATATATTTTATTTGTATATATATGAACCCCACAAGTACATTGCTATTATTATTAAATAGTTTTAAAACTCTAGGAAGAGAAATATTAGTATGAGGAAAAAGACATTATATTTAATCAAATAGTTAATCATCCCTGGTATTGAGTCAGTGCTGTTTAGTTGCATCTTTTGTTGTTGTCAATTGGCAGGAGGTCTCTGCCTATTCTGGACTGCAGGTCTTTAGCAGATAAATGATTGCAAATATCCTACCAGGTTGCATGTTGTCTTGCACCCTCTTGTGACTGTTCCTTGATGTATAATTTTTTTTATTTTGATAAAGTCCAATTTATCATTTTTATGTTTTATGATTCATCATTGGTTTTTAATTCCCAGGTGAAACTTACATATAAAATTAATCACTGTAAAGTGAGTCATCTTATATTCATTCAGGGAATGATGCAATCACTTCTGTCTAGTTCTAAGACATTTTTATCACTATATAATAAAATCTGTACCAGCTAAGTAACCAGTCCCCCCACTTCGCCCTCAGCTCTGGCAGCACTCAGTCCATTTGCCCTCTACTTGCTTCTATGCATTGGCCTATTGAGCATAGTCAGATAAAGGGAATCATGCAGGATCTGACCTTCTGTATCTAGTTTCTTTTACTGAACATACTATTTTATAGGTCCATCTGCATTGTAGAATATACCTTGTACTTTTATCAATAATACTATCTTACATACATTTATATATTTACCATGGGCTGTTTGTTCATTCAGTGCTAAATACTTGGGTTCTCTTTACTGTTCAGCTGTTGTGGATTATGGTTTGGGAACAATCGATGTTTGAATCCCCTTTTCTGTTCAGTGGAAATGGAGTTGCTGGGCTCATTTTTGGTTTTGGAAAGGTGTTTTGCCCAGGTAAAATGTCAAGTTAGTTTCATATAGTTTCACTACTCAGGAAAAAATTGTAAGGTTAGAGAGTTTTTTCAAGGCCAGACTCAGCAACTATTAAGACTGTGTCTGAAAAATGTAAAGAAATGAAAAGAGGACTGGAATACAATTCAGAGGTAATGTATGTTCCTAACATATGTAAGGCCCCAAGTTTGTTCGCATTCAGGAAATCAGGAGAAGGGAGCTAGGGAAGTGAGCCAGTGTGAGGCTGGCCTCCCTATGTTTATCTCGTATGCAGTTTCCGTGATTTCTGCCAAGACTGTGTTCTCCTGACCTTTGTCCATCACCAGGACATGTTCTCCTGATCTCAAACACATTAAAATTTCAGTCTCTTTAAAATATCCAATCTCAGGCTGAAGAGATGGCTCAGCGGTTAAGAGCACTGGCTGCTCTTCCAGAGGTCCTGAGTTCAATTCTCAGCAGCCATGTAGTGGCTAACAACCATCTGTAATGATGCTGTCTTCTGGCCTGCAGGTATACATGCAGACAGAACTCTGTGTACATAATAAATAAATAAGTCTTTAAAAAATATATCAAATCTCTTTTAAAAGTTCAAGTCTTTCACCTGTGGGTTTCCTTTAAGAATCAAAATGAAATACCTCTTTCAAGAGGGGAGAACCAGGCACTGTCACAATCTGAACCTCATGAGCTGCCAGCATGAGGTGTACAACAGTGGCCACCTCTGAAGCACAGCTTCACTGTGCTCTCAGGAAACACTTCCCAGAAGAGTTTACCTCCGTGATGCTGGTCACTTCTTAATCACCACTAATTTCTTAGCTCCAGCCTACCATCATCAAGTATCTCAGCCAAACAAAATTTTGCTTTAGTTGTTCTGGGATCTGGGATCTTGTTAATCACAGTTAATCTTCAGCCCCAGCTAACCAGAACCACAAAAACTTAATTCAGAATAACAAATGGCCCTGGTGGGATCTTTAAATTTCCCTCAGAAATTTCAAAAGCCAGGCCTACATCTTCTCCACTGCTCTCAAAATTTTTATTTTTCAAGTTCCTACAGAACATCCCATAGAGCTGTTAACACTCAATGACTTTTCTAGCACAAAGTTCCGAAGTCCCTCCACAGTCCTCCCAAAAACATGGTCAAATTTGTCATAGCAATACCCCACTTTTGGTACCAATTTGTCTTAGGTTTATGTTGTAATGAAACACCATGACAAAAGCAAGTTGGGGAGAAAAGGGTTTATTTGGCCTACACTTCAGTATTGCTGTTCATCCTTGAAGGAAGTCAGGACAGGAACTAAAATAGGGCAGGATCTGGAGGTAAGAGCTGTTGCAGAGACCACAGAGGCTGCAGCTACTGGTTTGCTTCCCATGGGTTACTCAATCCACCTTCTAGAAGGACCACCAGCCCAGGGATGACACCATACACCATGGGCTGGACCCTCCCCCATGATCACTAAATGAGAAAACTTACAGCTGGATCTCTCATCAAGGCAGTTTCTCAACTGAGGCTCCTTCCCTCTGATGACTTTTAACTTGTGTCAAGTTGACACACAAAACCAGCCAGTACAGATGTGTTCTCCTGACCTACGTCCCTCCATAGGACATGTTCTTCTGGCTTTTGTGGCTCACTAGGTCGTGTGAGGTTCTTTTAGCTTTTTAACTGCTTTGCAGATTGCCCTGTTGTTGACCTGAGCAATTTGATGGTGGTGGGTCTGCTGTGGTTTCTTTAGATTTGCTGTGCTTGGGTTCTCTTGAATTTCTTTCATGTGAAGTCAGTAAATTTACCCTTTTTTCCCCTGTCCTCTATTTCTTTAGGGAACTTCAGGTGGCATGTCGACTGCTTTAAGTTGTCCTCATGGAGCTAATGCTGCACTGTGTGTTTTCAGTCCTTGTTCTGCTTTTGATTTTATGTGATTTCTTTTGTGGTGCCACATCCTCTAATGCTCCTTCACAGCCTGTAAATGGCCATTAATCTAACCTAGTCTCTTCTCACTCAAATTCTAGCTTACAGTTCTGAAAGGCCAATTTGCACCTTTGTGAAGCTTGTAAGTTCCAAATTAACATTCTCAAACCAACCTTTCGGGGGGGATGTAATTTTTCACTTTATTTTTATCTTTGAAGGTTTGATTCAAATAGAATTTGTCAGTATGTGACAGTTTCGTACATGTTTATATAGCATTCGAATCACACTCGTTCCCCTGACCAGCTCCCATCCCTGCTGACACTTTTCTATGCCAGAGATTTCCTACTTTCATGTCTTATGTATGTTTGTATGTGTACGTGCGTGCGTGTGTGTATGCCTGTGTGTGTGTGTGCATGCACGGACAGGCACAAGTGTGTGTCACACTAAGTATAACATTGACTGCCTGCGTGGGCATTTTCGGGGAGCTTTCCATCAGGATGTGGGTGACTCACCAGTGACTGTGACTAAAGATCAAGGCACTCCCTGTCCCATTAGCCATCCATTACCCAGAGCTCCTTGGGAAGGCGCAGGATTCCCGAGCCTCTTCTCCATCCGTGATGTGACCAAAGGTTGTTTTACCCAGCCTTGTGCAGGCTCGGCATGACAGCGAAGCTGCTGAGAGTTTGTGCCCAGAACACAGCATCCACAGTCTTCTTCCACACACCCTCACTCTTACATTCTTCTGCTCCAGCTTCCTTGACCTACCCTAAACTTTGGAGCAGGTGATATAGCTCTGGTTTAGTGTTTAAGTTGCTCCTTTCTGAGGGGAGATGGAGTGGGGGATCTGAGAGGAGAATCTATTTTCAATTTTAAGAAAAAAAAAAAGTCACTCGAAAGTCTCAGCACCTTGACCAGCTGTCTGCATTAAGCTCTGTTGGCTTCATGAAGAAATTTCCCTGATGTGTCTGAGAACATGTCTTAGTCACATCTATGTGAAGGGTTATCAACCTGTCTGTTTAACAAAGGCAAGTGACCGCCCCAACTGTCAACTTGACACAAACTAAGTCATCTGAGAGGAAGGAACCTTAATTACATGCCTCCATAAGATCAGGCAAGCCTGTAGGGCATTTAATTAGTAATTGATGGAAGGGGCCAGCCCATTGTGTGGGTGGTGCCATCCCTGGGCTGCTGGTCCTGGAGTCTGTAAGAAAGCAGGCTATGCAAGTCTTGAGGAGCAAGCCAGTAAGCAGCACTCCGCTATGGCCTAACCATCAGCTCCTGCCTCCAGGTTCCTGCCCTCACTGCTTGAGTTCCTGCTCTCACCAATTTTGATGATGAACTGTTACATGGAACTGTGAGCAAAATAAGCCCTGTCCTCTTGCTTTGATCATGGTGTGTCATCACAGCAATGGTCATCCTAACTAGGCCACCAGCCGTGGGCCTTGAAGCAGGTCCACAGCACCAGCATGAACGCCTTCCTGTGCAGTTGGTCCCACACCCAACCAGAGCACAGTTGTTCACCCTCCTGTAACCGTCTAGCCACTGTATACTAGTGGCAGATCTTGTCTTACAAGTAACTGTTGTAGCTTACACGGTCTACAGCTGGCTAAGAACAATGCTGGCTCTTTCCCTAGCTGACTACATAGTAACTTCTGGCAGTCTGAAAGCTAGTCAGCAAGGCAGGGGTCGTTTCCATGTCCTGCAACCAAGGTACTGTGTATTCACCAACAGGGTCTTACCATTTAGGTTGGTGGACATCCCAGAACAATATAATAGCCTACTTATTCGGGGGGCCTCTGAAGCCTTCTTAGCCAACAACTCACAGGGAAGTTTCCTACATCTGGTACTGAGGTTTTCATTTCCTATCTCCTAGGTTCTCGGATCAGCATTATCCACCTGTGTAGATGACCTCCAGCCAAGCTCCTTTTTTCATTGCTTTTTAAGATTATCTCTGTAATGCAGTTTGGACTTCTGCGGGTGTGTGCCCAGGAGTAGTCTCCTAGATCATATGGTAGTGCTATTTTTACTTTTTGGAGAGAACTCCAGACAGGGTTCCATTGTGTCTGTGCCAACAGTGTGTGTGAGTGCTCCTCTTTCCTGGCGTCCTCACTGGCACTTTATTTCCTTCGTGGAGTGAGATAGAATCCCAGTCCTGCTCTGGGAAGTATGCATCTCAAAGTAGTTTGCCTCTTAAACATTAGCCATTTATGTCTTTTATTGAGAATTCTCTGTCCATTTCATATTTTTTATTCTTTTCTTATACATTACATCCCAACCACAGTTTCCCCTCCCTCCACTCCTTCCAGTACTTCCCCGGCCTCCCCTCTCCCCAGATCCACCCCTCCGTTCCCCTTCAGAAATGAGCAGGCCTCCCAGGGACATCAGCTGAACATAGCATAGCAAGCTAACAATAAGGCTAGCTACAAACCTCATATACAGTCTGAACAAGGGAACCCGGTAGGAGGAAAAGAGTCCCAAGAGCAGGCAAAAGAGTCAGCCACTCCATCCACTCCCACTGTTAAGGAGGCCCACAAGAACACCAAGCTTCACAACTATCACATATATTCAAGGGCCTAGTCAGACATGCAGGCTCCTTGACTGTCAGTTAAGTCTGTGCATGCTTATGTAAGAGACTGTGAATGCTTGGTTGATTCTGTGGGCCATGTTCTCATGGTGTCCTCAACCCTTCTGCTCCTACAGTCCTTCTTCCCCCTCTTCCACAGAGTTCTCCTGAGCTCCGCTTAGTATTTGGCTGTGGGTCTCTGCATCTGCTCCCATCAGCTGCTGAGAGAGGGCTCTTGAATGACAGGAGTAGGCACTGATAATGAGTATAGCTGAATATTAATCATTAGAAATCATTACATAATTTTTTTTTTTTTGCCAGATGTGTCTGGTTCTATCCGAGGTCTCTGGGCTATCCAGCCTCTGATTCCTGGCCATAGGTGCCAGCCATGGTCTCCCTCTCAGGGTGTGGGCCTCAAGTTGGACCAGTCATTGGCTGGCCACTCCCACAAATTCTGTTCCACCATTACCCCAGCACGTATTGCAGGCAGTACAAATTGAAGGTCGAAGGTTTTGTGGCTGGGTCCCACCACTGGAAGCCTTGCCTGGTTAAAAAAGATGATTGGGGGCTGGAGAGCTGGCTCAGAGGTTAAGAACAGTGACTGTTCTTTGAGTGTCACTGAGTTCAATTCCCAGCAACTGCATGATGGCGCACACCCATCTGAAATGAGATCTGGTGCCCTCTTCTGGCAGGCATGCAGTCAGTCAGAACACTATGTAATATTTTTTTTTTTTTTTAAAAAAAAAAGACGATTGGGTGCCGGGCAGTGGTGGCGCACGCCTTTAATCCCAGCACTTGGGAGGCAGAGGCAGGCGGATCTCTGTGAGTTCGAGGCCAGCCTGGTCTACAAGAGCTAGTTCCAGGACAGGCTCCAAAGCTACAGAGAAACCCTGTCTCGAAAAACTAAAATAAATAAATAAATAAATACGGTTGGTTCAAGCTCCATATTCCCCATTACTAGGACTCTTCACTAGGGTCACCCTAGTAGATTCCTGGGTGTTTCCACTGTGCTAGGTTTCCACATCAACCCCCAAATGCCCCCCAATTCCAGTTGTATTTCTCAGTGCTCCCCCACCATGTCTGAACCCTCCTGCCTCAAGTCCACCTGCAAAATCTCTTCTGTTTCCCCTTCCCAAGGAGATGCAAGTGCCCCACCTTGAGCCCTCCTTGTTACTTAGTCTCTCTGGGTCTGTGGATTGTAGCATGGCTATCCCTTATTTAACAGCTAATATCCACTTATAAGTGAGTACATATCATGTTTGATTTCTGCCTCACTCAGGATGATTATTTTTCTAGCTCCATCCATTTACCTGAAAATTTCATGATCTCATTTTTCTAATGGCTGAGTAGTATTCCATTGTGTAAATGTATCACATTTTCTTTATCCATTCTTACATAAAGCTAGCCATAGCCTACTTTCAAACTTCATTTTCTCAACTATAAATATAATTGCAATATTGTTTCAGATATACTTATGTATGGGTTCTATTATGTCTTTCCTTGGTTGGGTTCAGTTAAATCCATTTACTTCATGAATCATATTGCCATCCTTCATTGCATATAGTAAATCTATGTTTGCATATAGATGTATAATATATACATTGTGTGCATATATGTGCGTAAGTGCAGGTGTATGCATGCCATGGCACCTCTGAATATCAAAGGATAGCCTTGGTTGTCAGTCCTCACTTTGCTACTTTGTTGGAGACACATTTCTCTTTTTTGTTGTCCATTGCGGCGTATGCCCCGTGAGGTGGCCCTAAGCCTTTAGGGATTCTCCTGTCTTGCCATAGAACTGGTACATATTACTGCTCCCAGCTTTTGTGTGCTCTGGGAACTTGAACACAGATGTTGACATTTGCATAGCAAGCACACAGCCATTTCCCCAGCCTGATGTTTGGTGAAATTTTTAGGACAGAGCAAGTCTTCTTCGTCAGAGTAACTGTGGATATATATTGTAATATATTTGTCTCAGTCCAAATATTATAAAATGAAGCTTAAATTCTGTGTTGAGGTGTCAATGTAGAAAGAACTACTTTCTGTTCAGTTTTGATGTCAATGTGAAACTGTTTAAAATGTACAGCCAAGCTTAATGAAGTGGTACCAGCAGTCCTGCCTCCTCCTGACACTGAAGGAGCTGGAGCTCAGGAGTTTGAGTCTAACCTGAAACGTAACAAGGTCCTCTCTTTTATGACCAGTAGATAACCAGTCATGGTGACACATGCCTATAATCTTAGCACTTGGAGGGTAGAAGCAAGAGGTTCGTCTTTTGCTAAGTGGCAAGTTTGAGGCCAGCCTGGGCTACTGTGAGTCCCTGCCTTTAAAAAAAGAAATGTGGAGTTGGGGTTTAAGGTCAGTCGTCAACACTTGAAATACAGGGCCCTGGGCTCAATCCTCAGACCCGACAAAAGGAGAGAGAGGGAGGGAGGGAAGGAGGGAGGGAGGGAGGGAGGGAGGGAGGGAGGGAGGGAGGGAGGGAGATAAATACATAAATAATGTAAATTCTATTGAGAGAAGGTTTGGAGAGATATGGCAAATAGAATCTGAAGAACACAGGTAGGAAAAGGTTAGAGCTGCCACCAGGATGGTAGAGGCAGGAGAACCACAAATTTAAAGCACTCAGGGTAAGACTGTCTAGGAAAGTAAGAGAGGTAGGTAAAGGCAGGAAGAGAGACAAGGGAAGGAGGGGGCAAAGAGGATGGGGCAGGGTGTGATAATTCTCTTCCTGGGGAGACAGTCATGACCAATTTCTGTCACTTGTGAGCTTGACAGTCCTTGCTGCCACTTCCCCCAATGCATGTGGAAAGCAACTTTTCCAGAGAGAAATTCTAACTTACCATCTTAACAAGATTAACAGAACTTCCACCTCTGTCCTAGGAAGGAATTTGGGAGCTGGTTTTCTCTGCACGTATTGCATGTGGCACTTCATCCTTGTGGAGCTGGCATTTAGGATGTCATGTAACTGGATATGAGTGCTCTATTAAATTGGTGACTCATGACAAGTTTTAAAGAAGAATTTGAAATAAAGAGGGTGTCAGGACAAACAAAATTCACAGGAACTGTGACGCAGCCCCAGAACCAGTTTTTAACAAGGTTACATAATCATTAACCATTGTTCCTCTACCTCTTGTGTTTGGAGGCTGCTCTGCTGTGATACTTTATAAAAAGTACCATTTGCTTTAATGATGAGCCACAGAAACGGACATGGGGCACAGATGGTAGGATACTTGCTTCACGTGCACCAATTTCTGTCTTTGATCCCCAGCACCCAGTAAACCAGGCATGGTGGCATCAGCCCGTAATCCCAGAACTTGCAGGTAACAGCAAGAGGAGGAGGAGGAGTTCAAGATTATCCTCAGTTCCATCCCAAGTTCAAGGCCAGCCTGGGTTACCCTGCCTTAAAAGAACTAATTATTGGTTAAACTAAAGATCAGCACATGTGCCTGTCTCTTCCATGTGAGTGGTTAATGCACTCTAGGGACAAGCAGGTCTGTGTCAAACCTTGGGAGAAGTCTTCAAGCTGGCATGATGGAGCCTGCCTTCAATCCCAGCTGCCTGGCTTTTATAGCAAGACAGTTGTTGGGTTTTGGTTTTCGGGTCCTTTGTGATGTTTGTTTTGTTTTGCTTTTTGCTTATTGTTGTTGTGTTTTTTGTTTTTGTTTTTTTGTTTTTTTGTTTTTTGTGGAGGTGGTGGTTTCAAGACAGGGTTTCTCAATGTAACAGCCCCAGCTGTCCTGAAAATAGCTCTGTAGACCAAGCTGGCCTCAAACTCACAGAGATCCACCTGCCTCTGCCTCCTGAGTGTTGTGCTACCACTGCTCAACAATTGTTTTCAAATAAAGATAATAGCAGTGCCAAAACAGTAATCTTGATTATGGTCCATTCTTGAAAACTATCAGTTATTCTAAAGCCAAGGCAATATGCTAAGAACCATTTGCAAAACTCTATGCGGATTCTCCACATACTCGCACTTCAGTCTGAACTTACTATACAGGTGAATGAATTTCTTGCCGGGCGATGGCATGTCTTTAATCCCAGCACTCAGGAGGCAGAGGCAGGTAGATCTCTGTGAATCCAAAGGTCAGCCTAGTCTACAAGAGCTAGTTCCAGAACAGGCTCCAAAGCTACAGAGAAACCCTATCTTGGGGGGTGGGGATTGAATTTCTTGAGGGCGAGAGAAATGAAGAGTTCTTGTTGCTCTTACCAAGAACCCAGGTTCAATTCCTGGTACCCACATAATGGTTCACAATCATCTGTAACTCCAGTTCCAGAGGACTTGATACCCTCTTCTGACATTTGCAAACACCAAACATGCATGTGGTATACATATAAGAAATAATTTAAAATTTTTTTAGACTCCAAACTTGACTTTCTCAGGAGGAGCTTTGAAAGAGAAGGAAATTCCTAACAGATGAAGTTGAAATCCTCCTCTCAGCTCTCGCGGGCCCTTCATTCCCATTACATCTGTACTTGGACTCGAGGAGGCACAGAATCATAAATACTCTGTATTTTTCCAGGTTCACAAGCCTCTTCTGACTGACTGTTTCCGTGTTGAGCCTTGAACCTTTTCATAGACCTGAGCACTGAAGCTCACTAGCATGCTCCATTGTCTTGGGCCAAATGCATCCACCAGGTGCTTCTTAGCATGTGTGGTATTTTACAACACAGTAGGTATTCTAGAAAGATTTAACAGAAGACAGAAGAGAGAGAGACGCCTTTTGGCCTTATGAAAATGTGCTAAAAAATTTCTTAAGGACACACAACAAAATGTGGTCATGTTTATATTTTGTAAATCTTTAGAGAAAAATAATTTTGGATTGTCATCTCAGTGTAATTTGAATTAATTTTTAAATGCAAAGTATAATTATGTTTTAAGCAGGTACTACTTTCCTCTGAGTCATACACCAGTGTTTGAAACCAAGGAAGAACAACAGTCCTATAAACTGTTGTGTCATGGCCTGAATCCTGAGTCCAGTGTTGTATGGTGCCTGAGTCATTGGCTACTGAGGCCTTCCTATAAGGAAACGCTCACTAACAACAGGCAACAGGGATTGGGAAACTTTCTGAACACTTATTACTGTAACCAGAGAAAAAAGGCCTTAAAACTGTATTGGGAAAATTTTTTAATCAGAGGAATTAAATTCTGTTCAATTAACTTTTTCACAAATAAAAAATATCACCTCTTTTTATTAAGAGTTATATTGTTCTCTGCCAGGGAGTGAAAATAGACTGGGGTGGAGAAAGTGGGGTTATGCTCGGTGGGCGTGAACTCACCTGCCACTACAAGGACAAGTATGGACTAGGCCCTAGAGAACGGGGGATGGGGGGCAGATGTCGGGGAGACTCAAGACCCTACACACATTTATAAAAAAATAGATCCTTAAAACAGTCACAGTGTAGCTTCTGTGAGTGTGAGGAAGTCCCAGCACGTGAACTTGATACCTTGGCTCGTTTTGCTGTCTTCAGATCAAATGTGTGTAGTTGCTGTTGTGAAAAACAAAGTGGCCTAAAACGTGTAGGACAGCTGCCGTACCTGCTACCTGCCGTACTCTGTGCAGCTGAAGGAGGTTGAAAGTTTCACACTGTTCATTCCCAAGCAAAGTTTACTAGCTAGTGTTTGTAAATGCTCAGCCTTCCCTCTGCCTTTGGGCCCACCTCACAGGCCTAGCCAGAAGACTGCACTTTGAAACACAAAGCCACTTGTCACTTGAGTTTATTCAGCCAGGGTCAATTGTGTGAAAACAAAGTCAAGGCAATTGTTTGATATAATTGACTAAAGAAACTGGTTATACAGGTTAGGAGAACTTCATTGGGCCCCATAGTTGAATGTTCCTAAGGTAATTTAGTAAGGTAAGATTCCTGTGACGTCACAGTGGATTTTAAAGAATGAACATCAGAACAAAAGAAAAGTACGCCAAAACCCTAGCTAGAAGGGGAAACTTGCCCTTCCAAGATGTTCTCTCCACTGTTCAAGCATTTTCTCTTACTCCGTGTTCTGCCTGCTGCCTGGGCTTGTTCTTTCTTTCTAAACTTTGCACATTTAGCCCCGCCTCCCCATCTCCCTGCACCCTCTCTCCTCACCGTCAGGGAGGCTAGTCACCTACTGTTCTCTTGGGTTTTCAGTGTTTTTATGAGTATGAGATATGTGTGTGCACACATGGACAACCAAGTCACAGCACAGATGGGGAGGTCACACAACAAATTTGGAGTTGGTTCTCTTTCTACCTTTGTGTGTAGTCACGGCATTGCATCCGGGTCACAAGCCTTCTCTGCTAGGGTCTTTACTGGCTGAGCTGTCTCACTGGCCCACTTAACAGATTACTTTTTCTGGCTCCTTAGTTATTCTGAGACAGGGTCTCCCTACTCAGCTCTGTAGTTCTGCTTGACCTTGAACTCACAGAGATCCACCTGCCTCCCCCTCCCAAGTGCTGGGACTAAAGGCAGAGGACACTATGCCTGGCTTCACTTACTGTTTTCAGAAAATGAGTAGACTGCCTTCCTCAGAAATAGTGAAGTACTAAAGTGCAGATAGAGCCTAAAATTTGTAAATGTGTAGATGCTAAAGTAGACTTAAGAAGAAAGTGTAAGCAGGTGTGGTGGTGTATTCCTGTAACTCCCACTTAAGAGACAAAACTGTGACGAGACCTTCACAGAGAAGCCTTACTTTGGGGGAGGGGAGGTTTAAATGATAACTTCTGTGGGTTTGGTTTTTGGTTTTTTAGTATGTTAACTATAGTTTTTTTAAATTCTTAGACATACAAAATGATTCAGGTACATGAGTTATATGTTTTAAAAACTAAAGAAGATATGCAGAAATAATCATTGAATGCTTGTTACATATTTTATTTTTTAAATATTTATTTATTATGTATACAATATTCTGTCAGTGTGTATGCCTTCAGGCCAGAAGAAGGCGCCAGACCCCATTGCAGATGGTTGTGAGCCACCATGTGGTTGCTGGGAATTGAACTCAGGACCTCTGGAAGAGCAGGCAATGCTCTTAACCTCTGAGCCATCTCTCCAGCCCATTGTTACATATTTTAAAAAATAAAGTCTAAAAAAAATTATAATAAAGTCTAAGCACGCCTTTAATCCCAGCACTCGGGAGCCAGAGGCAGGTGAATCTCTTTGAGTTCAAAACCAGCCTGGTCTTTAAGAGCTAGTTCCAGGACAGGCTCCAAAGCTACAGGAGAAAAAAAAACTTGTCTCAGAAAAACCAAAAAATAAATAAACAAGCAAATAAATAGTCTAAGTGAAAGATTGTATTTTATGTAGTGAATTTTCATTAAAAGGAAATAATATGTATGTGCATGTGTTTGTGATGTATGTATCATGTGTGTGTGTCATTTGGTTGCTCAGATGAACAAATAGAAACTGTGGGTGCCCATTCTTCCAAATTAATATCTATTAGTATTTTACATTTTCCTTTAGTGTTTGTAGTCATTATTACATTGATTATTATATTGATTAGTCATTTTTTAACCTCCATATGTATACAGATTTGTTTAGCATTTCATGTGCAAGAACCGTGGTGCACCCTGGGTGTGGCATTTAGCTCAGTGCGGGCACGAGATCAGGATATGTGGTGTGTAGCTCAGTGCGGGCATGAGGTCCTGGTTTCAGACGCCATGTCAAGAGAATAATTGCTACGAAGCATTGGGGTGACTTCAGTTTGTTACGTTTTCTGCAGTTTAATGACATGTTTGTTTCTTTAGCGTGACAGAGCCAATTCACTGCTAAATCAGACTCAGCAACCCTACAGATACCTCATAGAGTCTGTGCGGCAGAGGGATTCCAAGATTGATTCACTGATGAAGTATACAGCTCAACTTGAGAAGGACATCAGGTAAACCATCTACACATTTTTATTTGAATAATAAAGACACTGTCAATCTGCTGCTGTAGATGCATTTGGTTTGTACATTTTAAATAATTTAATCATGAACATAGTTTTCAGTGATCTAAGGGTTCAAACTTCAAGGCGCTGTGGAGAGGCTCACTGAGTAAAGTGCTTGCTGTGTGTGCTGCTGTGCGGGCCTGAGCTTCAATCTCCAGGACCCACTCAGGTGGTGGTCCTCGGGAGTCCCCGTGCTTCTCGGGCGAGATGGGGCACAGAGACCAGAGGATGCCCTGTCTTTTTTTTTTATTAAAGATTTCTGTCTCTTCCCCCACCGCCGCCTCCCCTTTCCCTCCCCCTCCCCCAATCAAGTCCCCCTCCCTCGTCAGTCAGCCCAAAGAGCAATCAGGGTTCCCTGCCCTGTGGGAAGTCCAAGGACCACCCACCTCCATCCAGGTCTAGTAAGGTGAGCATCCAAACTGCCTAGGCTCCCACAAAGCCAATACGTGCAGTAGGATCAAAAACCCATTGCCATTGTTCTTGAGGTCTCAGTAGTCCTCATTGTCCGCTATGTTCAGCAAGACCAGTTTTGACCCAGGCTTTTTCAGACCCAGGCCAGCTGGCCTTGGTGAGTTCCCGATAGAACATCCCCATTGTCTCAGTGTGTGGGTGCACCCCTCGCGGTCCTGAGTTCCTTGCTCGTGCTCTCTCTCCTTCTGCGAGGATGCCCTGTCTTAAACGAGACAGAAAGCAATGAGTGACTCTTGACCCTCCATCCACCATATGCAGCTTGGCTTTTACACACCTGTACTCACACGTTATCATCATATTAGGTGCTCATATTTCACCTTGTGATCAAAAGTCTTAGCATGAGCCAGGCGGTGGTGAGCATGAAAATCATGATATACTCGCTAGCAAAACACTGCCTATGCTAATGGCACAAGCGCCAACTGGTTCTTGTCTTCCTAGATTCCTTACTGAGCCAGGGGCGGACAGGAGGAAAGGATTATAATCACGTGTCATCTGGAGAGTCAAGATGGCTTTTTAAACAGGTCAACTTTACACATTTACTGAGATTTGTATTGACTTTGCCAAGAAAACTCTGGGCTTATCTGCCTCTGATCCTTTATATGAAGTAACCCATGAATTACCTCAGTGTCCATAAATAAATTCCTTTCCAACACCTTTATTTAAAACTGCATCTATATTAAGGGGAAAAAAAACCTTCATGCAAAAGATTTGCTCCGTTCATTAGTCACTCACATTCTTTCTTTCTGCCTCTTTCTTTTTATGTTTTGTTTGTTTGTGTGTGTGACAGTGTTTATCTATACCTCTGGCTGACCTACCTGGACTTGCTCTGTAGACCAGGCTGGCCTCAAACTCAGAAAATCTGCCCTCCTCTGCCTCCCAAGTGCTGGGATTAAAGGAGTGCATCAACACACCAAGCCAGTCACTCACATTTGTTAACCTATTCGTTTATGAGTCTGGGGTTTTATTTTTTGTTTCATGCGTGTGCACGTGGCAGCAAGCAGCCTTACATGATGTGCCCTTTGCCCTCTTATGGGCACCATTTCCAGTTTTTTTTTTTAAATATTTATTTATTTATTATGTATACAATATTCTGTCTGTGTGTATGCCTGCACACCAGAAGAGGGCACCAGACACCATTACAGATGGTTGTGAGCCACCATGTGGTTGCTGGGAATTGAACTCAGGACCTTTGGAAGAGCAGGCAATGCTCTTAACCTCTGAGCCATCTCTCCAGCCCCATTTCCAGTTTTTTAAACGGCAGAAAAAGTGATGCTGCATGACTAGAACAAGGTTTGAATCATGAGTAGTTGGTTATTCAGCTTAGTTATTAAATTTAAGATTGACATAAAAATTTAATTTTCTGAATAATCATTAAACCACCATGAATGTGAAATAAGAGAAAAATTAGAAAATAGGTTTTTTTAAGATGTACAAGTGAAAAAATGAACTGTCATACTTAATTCTGAAATATGATGGTTCTTTGAATGCAAATCATCTTTGTCTCTTGCCATTCCTATCACACCAGAAAAATTGTTCCAGAGTTCTATTGTTGCTCTAAGTTTTTGGTGTTATGATAAAATAAAGTCACATGTATTGTAAACATCAAAATAAATAAGTTTATCTCTAAAATTACTGTAAAGTTTAAAATGTTTCTTATGCCGGGCAGTGGTGGCACACGCCTTTAATCCCAGCACTTGGGAGGCAGAGGCAGGCGGATCTCTGTGAGTGAGTTCGAGGCCAGCCTGGTCTACAAGAGCTAGTTCCAGAACAGGAACCAAAAAAGCTACAGAGAAACCCGTCTCGAAAATTCAAAATAAATAAATAAATAAAATGTTTCTTATGTAATTACTAACAAATTGATTCCGTTAATTGATGGATTTCACTATAAGGTACATGTAAACAACAGAAATTTCTGTGTTCTGCCCTGGATGATCACTAATTATGCAAGTAGTTAGTTTAGGGAAACCGACGAAGAAACTTCAGATGGGCCTTCTTCTTGTAATATATTTATTATAGTTGCAATTTTTATATCATTTTACTTTGATAAACTTGAGAAAGGAGATATAAAAACCTGGAGAAAAATACCTCTTTTACATTTGCCTTGAAATACTTATTCTGTTAAGAATTAAAGTGAGTTTTGGAAGACCTTACCTCATGCTGGATTGCCTTGCCTGCCCATGATTTAGGAGGAGGAGCATGGTCCTGCCTCAACTTGATGTGTCTTGCTTTGTGCAGGCCCATGGGAAGCCTGCGCCTTTCTTAATGGAGATGGAGGAGTGAATGGGGAAGTGAGTATCTGGGAGTAGACTAGGGAGGGGAAACTGTAGTTAGTATGTAAAATAAATAAAAAAGTTAAAGAAAAATTAAAGTGGCCAAAAATATTTAACACAGAAAAAATAATATGTAACTGTTAGAAAAGATTACATAGATAAATTTATTCCTTGAAAAAGTAAGCAGCTTGTCCTCCAAGAACATGTGATTCCGTTTATTCCTGCCTGGTCGCTGTCTGTAGTCTTAGCCATCATAGTATAGTGCCTCCCTATGTCCTGCCCTGGACAATCGCCAGTTTCTCTCAATACTATAGAACAAAGAAAGAGAAGTGGGATCAAGTAGAATGTTTATTAAATGTAAGACTTTGAGTTGATAAATGTTGAAACTGGGTGACAGATATATAGGACTATACTTTCCTCTTTTAAAATACTCCTTAATAAAGTAATAAACTTGGGATTTTGGGTTTTTTTTAAGATTTATTATTTATTATGTATGCAGTGTTCTGCCTATATTCTGCCTGCAGGCCAGAAGAGGGCACCAGGTCTCATTACAGATGGTTGTGAGCCACTAAGTGGTTGCTGGGAATGGAATTCAGTGCTCTAAACCTCTGAGCCATCTCTCCAATCCAATAAACTTGTTTTTTGTTTGTTTGTTTGTTTGTTTTTAAAAAAGCCTCTTAAGGGCAGACTGGACAGGCAGGAGAAACGAGTAGGTGGTTGGGAGTAAAGCAGTATTGCGCTCGCAGAGAACACCAGAGTTCACTTTCCAGCACCCGCACGTGCACGTGGTAGCTCCACTGCCTGTGCTCCCACCCTAGGGTACCCTCCCCCTCTAGTTTCTGCAGTTACCCGCGCTCACATGTTCACACACCCTACACAGCTCACACACGTGTGCAGAGAATTTAAGAGTAAGAGAAGTAAGAGGAAGTACAAGCCGAGGGAGGCAGCATGCTGACTCGGTAAGTACAGTGCAGACAGGGCAAATTAGTAAATCCAGTATCTCATCAAACTTTCTGTAACAATAAAAATGTCCATGTCTGCCCTATTAAGTATGATGGCCACTTCCCACATGTTACTGAGGAACAAATTCCTTAGTTCTATTTAAATTAATGTTCACTTTAATTGTCATTTTGACTAACGGCGATGATATTGAACTACACAGCCAATCTCTTCATCTCTGGGAGTGGTGTTAACCTAATTCATTTGGTTGTCTGAGGATTAAGATACAGTTTTTAATATGTATAGCATAACATCTAAACATCATAGGCTCTCTTAAGCAGTTGTCGTTGACTCCTGACAGATCTGTGTGTCGATAATGATCTTAAAAATGAGAAATAACATTTCTTAGGATGTTGGATTTGGACAAAAAGTAAAACTGCTATAATTATAGCAACAGTAATCTTAAGTCAATGTGGAATTAGCTATCAGAATATTTATTTGAAACAGGGTCCCACTGTAACCCTGGCTGTCCTGGAACTGGCTACTTAAACCAGGTTCCTTCGCACTCACAGATCCACCTGCCTTTGTTTCCTGATGCCGGGACTGAAGGTGTACACCACTATGCTTGGATTACCAAAATGGTGTTTCATAAATTCATAATATATTTTAATAAATTCTGAACTAATATTGGATGTAATATCTTGTTGCAAGGTGAAGCAACTGTCATCTATTGTGAAAAGTCAAAGTAGTGTAATTGTGGCATTAGAATTCTGTCATAAGCTCTGCCTCTTCGTGTATGAATAATAAGGAGTGGTGATGACATTTAAAAGCCACTTACAAGCCTGGCTCGGCGGGGAAGAAGACTTGCTGTGTGAACATGAAGACTTGAGTTCAGGGCCCAGCACCCACTTAAAAACAACTGGAAAGGCTTGATGTGGCCACACACACCTGTAAGGCAGAAAGTGGGGTCACTGGGGCTTGCTGGCTGCCAGCCTAGCTCCAGATTCAGTAAAAGACAATCCCAAGGGAATAAGGCAGAATGGTAGAAGAGGAAACCTTCTATCTTCGTGTGGTCTCCACATTGGCGTGTACACTGGCCCTTAGAACACACATGCCTCCACACATACAAGTTAATAAGGTTGTTTATGGTCATCCTCAGCTGTGTATGAGTGTTAGGCCAACCTGGGATACATGAGACCTTAACAATCAAAAGAACTGCGGAAATGAATTATTTTCTTTTAAAATTAAACAATGCCATTCGTACTGTTGCTAACCCTTGCAAGTTATACAATTTATTCAGTCAAGCACAATACCAATGTGCCACGCCACACTGCCAGACCTATCTATACAGTACACTTAGTATCCAGGAAGGTTAGAATCAATATGTGCTGAAATAAAATCATCAGAAGCTGCCGGAACGCTCACTGTAAGATGTTGCTAGTAACTGCTTTGAATTCCCCTGTCATTAAAGTAGTAATCTAGTCTAAAAGTAGTACGTTAACCCTCCACCGCGCACAGGAGACAGTCAGTCTGGAAAGTCCAGAGTGATCTCTACTTTGGGTCTGTGGGGAGCAGGGAAAGAGAATAATTAGCATAAGCTTTCTTTCCCTCTGTCAGTTCTCGGTTTACTCTTAACTAGTAGTCAGAGAAGAAAAGATTACATTGTTACCTTCTCTCACAGGCTAAGCCAGAGTATATTGATCCAGGAAGTTAAGGTACAATATATCAGGAATATGTTTTCATATAGCAGGTGAAGCAGAGCCATAAACATGAATTCCTAAGTAATAATTAACAGCGAATTGAACAATTATGGGTGTAATATAACATTCAAGATAGACGTGCTCAGAAGGGGGTTTGTTTTCTAGCTTTATGAGTCACACTTGGAAGCTTTATATTTTTAAAAGTAAGTTTCCATTGTTATAAACTATGTCTTTATGAAGACTAGATTTCTGCTGAGAAAGTACATAATATCAGGATTGTGGATTTAACAGTCATCACATGGAGTTTTATAAATTCCCATGTTAAAAGTAGTGTCCCTTGTGAATTAGATATGTCATAGCAAAGGCTAAGACTTTGAAAGTATATCCCAGGTCTTCCGGTCACAGAAATGTGGTCTGGAGCAGCCATGGTACGTGTGGTAAACTGCTCTCTTTCAGACGGCACAGTTATTTTTTTGTGTTATCCACCCAGCCTGGATTCCATAGTGTGTGCCTGTTTTCTGCTTAACTGTAGAACACTTGCTTTATTCTTGAAGAGTTAAATACTATAGCCAAAGCTTTTCTAGAGAATATCCGGTCAGAATCCTTTAATTGCTCCAACATTCCATTCCCATTGCACTGTATTTTATTTAATGGGTTTGTTGGTGTTAGAGAGAGAAACAGAGAGAGAGAGAGACAGAGAGAGAGACAGAGAGAGAGAGAGAGAGAGAGAGAGAGAGAGAGAGAGAGAGCGCACACTGCACATGAGCAATTGTGTATGTATTACTTACATTTAACCTAAACACTCCTTGAAAAGACCTAGTTCTGTTTATGGGACTTGACTTTCATTTTGAGGAGTGCACATCTTAAGATGAAATACAAATAGCTTTGAATTTAAGCATTTCAGAAGCATCTGATGCTTGCCATGCCTTCGAGCCTGGTGGAACGTGGCACTTTGTCCTGGACACCATTTTGTTCTTTTCAGCTGCTCAGCTTAGTAGGATCCCTGGCGCCTACCACTGCATGTCAGTTTGTTTTTCTGCTGAGCTGCTCGCCTTTATTGGCATTTAATTACTGTTTTCCTCTGAAGCCTGTTTTTCATCTCAGTTAGTAATGGTGTGCAGCATTTATGTAGGGTTTTATGTGTTCAGCACTTTATGTAATCATTCACCAGGTAATTCACATAGCCTCTGACATACATGAGGAGCTTACGCTTCTACAGATGTGGAAACCTCTTCTGCTACAGGCTGCACAGCTGAGTGAATGGCACAGTAGGAAACAGACAGACCTGCCCTGCTCTCCTCAGACAGGTGCTTCGCAGGGAAGCTGACTTCATGGGAGGAGATGGGATGTTTTCTTTTTGAGTCCTTGGGCTCGCCAGTTCTTCCAGAGTGCTCATTATATTTAAGTTAAAAAAAATCTTCTAATATTTTTGTAATTGGTGACTTTTTGTTAACTAACTTGAAGATGTCTTGCAACAAAATGCTTCTCATTAACTTCACCCTCACAGATTTTTGTCTCAACATTTGAGAAACTGAGCTATTTTGATTTATTATTGCTTTTCTCAATTCTTACAGAGCTGGTCACATAGATTTTTTTTTACAAATGACATTATATAGACTATTTCATCTGATTCTTCCCATTAATTTCTGTATACCAAATAGTAAAATTACAGATAGTATAAAGCAGTTCACCATCATTTCTTAGGATTATTATGATCTTACAGGGGACTCTATCATAAATCAGAACTTACCAATGAGAAAATCACAATGTAGTCATAGAAATTTAATACTGAACTAAGAATTTGGAGACAAATTTATTTTGCAAAGTTTAGAGAAGACTGATTTATTTAAATTATGTCCTTCAAAATTTTCCTATGTGACAAGTTAAAAACCACTGTAAGTTCTAGGGATAAATGCTTCCATTTGACTTCTAATGCCCTGTGTTGTAATATGTCCGTGTGTGTGTGTGTGTGTGTGTGTGTGTGTGTGTACACATCTTCTTCCTTCCTACCTCCTTGTAGCATTTCAGGAGTGAGCAGTGGGGAACACTGATGTGTGCCGACACAGGCAGGATAGTCGCGCTGTCACACGCCTCTTACACAATAACTGAGCCACTCGCTCAGTTAACATTACAGTATCTGCTCTGCTGTGTCTGGACTACAAACCCCATGTGTCTCCAGTTCAGACCACCAAATGTATGTTTATTCTTTGTGTTTACTGTCTCTTAACTCACACAGCATGGTCACTTTTTAAAACTTATTTTCTTTCCAGCAATCTAAATAAAGAAAAGTCAGCCCTGCTGCAGACGAAGAATCAAATGGCACTGGATCTGGAGCAGCTTCTAAACCACCGAGAGGTACTTTCCCACATGTGCAGTGCTCACCTCCTGAGCACTCCCAGATCCATGTTTGCGCTAAGATGATTGGCTGCCGGGTCCTGTGTTCCTCATTTGATCTGTGATGTATTGTATTTCTAGAGCTAGCTCTCGTTACTGGAATGCCTTTCCTTCCATCTCCGTCACTGATTTTCACATTGTGTGTCCACTACCTGCTTTATTTGTTTCTACCATAAGACATTAAGTTTCTTCAGTGTGCCCTGTCTCACCTGTCACCGTGCGCTCAGTCCTCCTGTGCAATAGTGGACTTTAATTCAAGGGCTTTGGCGGTGGGTCTCCCATGCCTGAGGCTGCCCTCCAGCTCTAGCCAAGACAGCTATGAGCTCTTTCCCCTCCTTCAGCTCCTAAGTGCCAGGATTCTGGGTGTGCACCACCATGGGCAGATTTGTAAGGCTCTTTTATATTTTTTAATTGTTGCTCGCCAAATGTTTTTAATTCTTTGAAATTTTAATTTTTTAATTTATAAACTTTATTATAAACTTTCATGCAGTATATTTTAATGACATTCATCCCGTTCCCTCAGATCCCCCCACCTCTCAACCTACTGTTTCACTCTTCCCCAGACCGCCCACCCTTCCTTCCACCCTTCCTCTCTTTTTAAATCTATCTAGTCCAGTTCGTGCTAGCTGATTATTTTGTGCTTTAAATCATATTTATTAGATAATATAAACAGGGCCAGGTATATAGCTCAGTTGATAGCCTGCTTACCTGGCATGCACAAGGCCTTGGGTTCATTCCAAGTACCAAATAAAGCTGAGCACCTATCATTTAGGCAGCCAGCCAAGAGAAACAAGAAGGTCAGAAGTTCAAGGTTGCCTACATAGTAAGTTTGAGGTTAGCCTGAGATGCATGCGCCCCTACCTCAAAAAAAAAAAAAAAGATATATAAACAGTATGATTCAACTTTGAGGACATTAATTTCTCTTGTTTCTTTTGAATATTATTATTACCACCATCAATATGTAAAATAACCTCATCACCCCCAAAACTCTCTCATGCCTCCTTTGAGGTGGCTTCCTTTTTTCCCCCGTCCTGTGCCTTGACGTTAACTTCCCTATTTTCTTTACCTGTAGTTTGACCTTTTATAGAAAATCATATAAATTAAATTAGCAACATGTAGCCTTTTACACCTGGCTTTTTTCGCTTTACTGAGTATTTATATCATGTTATATGGCTTCAACACAGTCTACTAGTTCATTTGCCAGTTGATAGCTATTTGAGTCATGCTATGCTACTTTTAATTTTTTAATTTACTCTTATATTAATATTGCAATGTAATATACTAGTTATAATTTTATAGCTATTTGATGATTTTTGTCATCTGTTGTTACATTTTAAAACACATTATTGGGCTGGAGAGATGGCTCAGTAGTTATGAGCACTGGCTATTCTTCTGGAAGACCTGGGTTCAATTCTCAGCACCTATGTGCAGTTCACAGCTGGTCCTCCCCAGCGCTGACAGTGATGGGAGGGCCTGGAGCTGGTCCTCCCCAGCGGTTGGTAGTGATAGGAGGGCCTAGAGCTGGTCCTCCCCGGCGGTTGGTAGTGATGGGAGGGCCTAGAGCTGGTCCTCCCCGGCGGTTGGTAGTGAAGGGAGGGCCTGGAGCTGGTCCTCCCCGGCGGTTGGTAGTCCTTAGTGTAGTGTATCAGTCCAGAGCATTTTCCAGCGTACTGTCGTAATCTTTGCTTCTTCCGGTCACATTTCTATCATTTCATTTCTAAAATATCACATTTCAAGAGAAATCCCTGATTTATGAGACTACTAACGTCGTTTTCTGGTCTGGAACAGTGTGTCAACTGTTTGGGATGGAATCACTGAGAGAATATTGGGGAGAGAGATTGACTGGGGGACTGTCGCGAGAAACATTTCAGAGGTGCCCGTCCTAGAAGTGGTGGGGGGCGGCTGGAAGGTTGTCCTCACTAGAAATAGGGGAAGGGCTGGAGAGACCACTCAGTTGCACCCTGGGCTTGGCTCTAAGAGTTGTAACAACATCTGGCTCCTGTGGACAACGGCATGTATATGATTCACAAGCAGGCACACACATACACATAAATTAAAATCATATTCAAGAAAAAAAGAAATGGCTTTGGGGGTGAATTCTCTTAGAGGTATCTTTTATATCTTCTTCTGCCATGGTAGAAGAGTCAAGCGGGGGCAATCATGACAAAGCTTGCCTTGAGACAGCACTCTAGATGCTGAGGCGGAGGCTGTGCTAAATAGTGAAACTCACTGAATTGATATTTTCCCCTTGCTTTTTTTAATTTTTTTTAATTTTTATTTATTTATTTATTTAGAAAACTGGGGAGGAAAGGGTTTATTTGGCTAACCCTTCAGCATTGTCAGGGCAGGAACTCAAATAGGGCAGGATCTCAGAAGGGAGGAATTGATTCAGAGGCTATGGAGAGCTGCTGTTTGTGCTTCTCACGGCTTGCTCAGCCCTCCTCCTGCTCCTCCTCCTCTTCTTCCTCCTCCTCCTCTTCTTCCTCCTCCTCCTCCTCCTCCTCCTTCTCTCTCTCACTCTCTTTCTTTTTTAAATATTTACTTGACTACATGTCAGAAGAGGGCACCAGATCTCATTACAGATGGATGTGAGCCATGTGTCTGCTGGGAATTGAACTCTGGACCTCTAGAAGAACAGCCACTTAACCACTGAGCCATCTCAGCCCCCTCCCTTTGCTTTTTAATACAGTCTTATGTAACCCAGATTAGCCACAAATTCACTGTGTAGCCAAACCTTGAACTTGTGAGCCTCCTACCTCCACCTACCAAGTACTAAGATTTCAAGATACGTCTACCATTATCCTGAGACGAAACTCGGACTTCATCCGTGCTAGGCGAGCTTTCAGGTGAGCTCTATCTCAAGCCTCTGGACTGCAGATTAGAAGAGACTGGAGGTAGATAAGCCCTTCAGGAACAGATGGCAGAACAAGGGAAAGCTCCTTGGCAGATCCTCAGTCTTTCTTCTTTCTGTCTTTCACTCTGGGCCATCTCCATCAGTACAGCCATCACTTATGCCCTAGAATTCTGCCTCCCAGCAATTGTTTCTTCACTATGAGCACCTGAGTTAGCCCGAGTGTGTTTTTAAATATGAATAGTTAAGGGATCATAACCGAAGATTTCTTTTCCATCGTAAAGCTGTATAAGACGTTTTCTTTTCAGAATGGCAAGTCTCATTTAATTCTAAAAGATTATGCTACACTTTGAAAATTATAAAAGCAATTGTATTTATACATTTTATACATCAAACTTAAAGCTACATTACTCATGAGTCCAAATAATAACTAAAAAGCTGTGAACTGAAATAATCCATCTTCCCTTCAGTTGTTTCCTCAGGCATTTTGTCCCAGTGACAAAAACCTAACTAAAGGCAACCAAGGCTCCTGGCTTGTTACGCTCCTTCAAGGCCCTGGGGTATCACTTAAGTAAATCATGGTTTTCACCAGCTAAATTCCAAAAGCTTAAGTTAGTGGTTCAGATAGGAAGCAAATGAACACTTTAAAGTCCCTCAGATCCTGTTCTGAGTTAGGGTTCCAGCTCCAGCCTTTAGCAGACTACTGAGTTCTCTCGCGCAATGGCTGTACGTGTTTGGAACGGGAGCTAAATCCAAGTCACATGCTGACAATTGCTGGTAAATGAAAAAAGCACCAAGTAGGGCAGTTCCAAATTGTCATTTCTAAAACATCTGGAGTCTGATCATACAAAGTTTCATTTTCTGAGTTAGTGTTATAAAAATGTATACTGGAGCCTGGCAATGGAGCACACGCCCTTAATCCCAGCATTCTGGAGGCAGGGAGGCAGGTGATCCCTGTGGGTTTGAGGCCAACCTTTTCTACAGAACAAGTTCCAGGACAGTCAGAGCTATTACACAGAGAAACCCTGTCTTGAAAAATCATATATATGTATCCTGTGTGTGTCTATCCCTAACCATACACACACACATACAGTACAGGCGTAGTGGCGCACACCTTAACTCCAGCACTTGGGAGGCAGAGGCAGGCAGATAGGCAGGTGGATAGAGGGAGTTCTAGGACAGCAAAGGCTGTATAGAGAAACCTCTTCATTCTGTGTTCTCCTTTTTGTTTTTTTGTTTCTGTATTCAGTGAAACTAAAATGCAGTAAAAGACAAGGTATCTCAGATAATTCCTTCTATTGAGGCAAATTTATTGTTGTGCTCTTAGCTGTTATGAGATCAGTACAAAATCCAACATGATCTCTTGCTTTTTGTAAGACTACTGAAGGAATGTAAGTGCTGCTGTGTATTCTGTGTTTCAGTCTTTATTGTGGTCCACTGGTAGTCATCGGGGTCCTGCTGGTGCAGGTGAAACTGATTGTGGTCAGTGTGAAGCAGATCTGCCATGCTTTATAGACAGGAAGAAGGAAGGAGGGAGGGAGGGAGGGAGGGAGGGAGGGAGGGAGGGAGGGAGGGAGGAAAGAAAGAAAGCCTCCTTATGAGTTATTGCTTGCATTAGTTCCAGGACAATTTGCCTCTGTGATGAAGTTACATCTTTATGTTGTGTCAGAAAATGAAAACTGTGTAATTCAATGTGCTTCATTTTTATCTTAGTTGCCAAAAACCCTCATAGCTGAATGTCTTATCCGGGAGTTACAGCCCTTTCTCCCTTCTTTTGTTCTTGATGCCATACAATACCCTTTTCTATTTCCAGTAGATTACAATCTGTTTTACTCTTAAATGTCTTCACTTGCACAAAGATTGATACTTGATGGAACAAATAAAATAAAAACCTTAAACAGTTAAGTTTTTCAAAAAGAAGCCGAAGGAACCAAACTGACTATTTGCTGTTAGTCTTAGCAGTAACTGGACATTGGAAGCCCTGTGGGTGAACGCATTGTATCTGTCCTCTTTTTTTCAAGACAGGGTTTTTCTGTGTAGCCCTGGCTGCCCTGGAACTCACTCTGTAGACCAGGCTGGCCTCAAACCGGGAGATCCACCTGCCTCTGCCTCCCGAGTGCTGAGATTAAAAGCCTGCACCACTGCCCCCCCCCAATAGCATTATTTTAACATGGGAATAGATTAACTCATGAGAGTGTATAGATGAGAACAAAAGCAGTGTGACAGGGTCGAGAGAAACACTCGTGTGGAAGGCAGCTCACACAGTGAACCGTGAAGAGCATCAGAAGAAAGGGGAGCTGAGAAAGCACAGGCAAAGCCACTGCGGGACCAGGACTGTGTCAGCATGCGTGCTTACCGTCAGCAGGTCAGGCCAGACTCTGGGCTGCTTCCTGTCCACCATGATGTCACCCTCCGTGACATCATCCCCTACAGAAGGCAGCTGTCCACTCAGTAGTTGTGAAGTGCCAGTGTGTTAGCTGGCCATGGTGGCACATACCTACAATCCTAGTTCCTAAGAATCTGAGCCAGAAGAATGGAAGAGTTCAGCACCAGCAAGGGCTACATATTGAGTTTGGGGCCAGCCTGGACCACGTAGTACGATCAAGTCTTAAAAAAAAAAGAAAGGAAGGAAGAAAGAAAACTAAGGGAAAGAAATGGCAAAATGATGGTCGATGCCTTTAATTCCAGCACACAAGAAGCAGAGGAAGGTAGATGGCTGTGAGTTCTATGTATTGAGACCCTATCTCAAACAAACAAAAAACAAAACCAAAAAGTGCTCACTTTTACAAGGCAGCTAGGCAAGTGGAAACAGCAGCCACATGTGTGTACATTAGAAAATACCTCAGTGGAGCAGCAGCCCACCTCACCAGACCACAGCATTAATGAACTGTGGCCGGGGCACGCCTTTAGTCCCAGCACTCTGAAGGCGGAGGCCAGCAGATGCAGGACGTCAGGCTGCACAGAGAAACCTGCGGGAGGTAGGGAGAATAAACTGTGGAGGAAGGTGGATCTCAGTGAGTCCACACCATCCTGGTCAACAAAGTGAGTTCCAGGGCAGCCAGGACTGTTACAGAGAGAAACCCTGTCTCAAAAAAAAAAAAAAAAAAAAGGCACCAACAGGCAAATCGCACTGAGATAAACAGAAAGGCAGAAGGGAAAATAGGCAAGCCTTGAGACCAGTGAGTAAGAGTGTGTGGTACAAGGTCCAACTATGGGGCAGAGGAAACGGTGTCTCAGCTGGTGTGAGACGCACATCTGACATCCTAGTACTTGGGAGGCTAAACAAAGCAGGAGGATTTCAAGTTTAAAGCTAGCCTAGGCTACATAGTACAATCCTGTCTCTAAGAAAGAAAAAAATTGAAAGATATTTTATCTCCCCAAGCTGGAAGTTAGCTGGGTGCCAGGACGAAGCCAGGTAGAGACGCTAAAAGTCTGAGAGGCAGTTGGCAACCAGGCGCCAGTGTTAGCAGAGGCGCTCACAGCAACTGCCAGCGTCAGGCTTGGTCAGCACATGGCCTGCACGTGGCTTTAGAAGAGACTGCCACCATTTTCTGCTCTGAAGAGAAAGCGCATTTGTAGACTATGGGTATGGCTTTCCGTCTCTGTAACAAATGCCTGAGATAGCCAGTTTATGAAGGAAAGTGCTCATTTGGGCTAGGCTCACAGTTTTAGAAGATGTAGCCATGGTAAATTCATTCCATTGCTTTTGAGCCCTTGGCAAGGCAGCATGCCGTGGTGGGAGTTAATTCAAAGCAAAACCACTCACACCTCATGGCCAGGAAGTGAAAGAGTGGAAGGAAAAGAGCCAGGGTCCCACTATCCTTTTCTGAGACACTCCTCACTAACCTAAGCAACCCCCACTACCCCTGGCTTCAAAGACCTTCCATCTCTCATACCCCAAAGCCAAGCATTGAAACATGTGGACCTTTGAGGGACATTCGTCCAAACCATAACAGATAGTGAGAGTTTAAGAAGCTCCTGTCTAATGACACTTTGTTTCAGTTTGGTTTTGAGACAGGATCTCTCTCTAACCCAGGCTACCCTAGAACTCTTTATTATATATAGCTCAGGGTGGCCTGGTTTTGAGACAGCTTCTGAGTTGTAGGGTTACATGCACCACACTCAGCCTCTTTCTTAGAAACACTTATGTTGGAACAGGAGCACATAGCATGCATTCGGAGGTCAAAGAACAATTTTGTGGATGTGAGTCCTAGGGCTCAAACTCAGGGCATTAACCTGGAGTTAAGAGGCTTCACCTGAGCCCGGGTAGTGATGGCGCTCGCTCACCTTTAATCCCAGCACTTGGGAGGCAGAGGTAGGAGGATCTCTGTGGGTTCAAGGCCAGTCTGGTCTACAGTGCTAGTTCCAGGACAGTCTTCAAAGCTACAGAGAAAGCCTGTCTTGAAGAAAAGAGAGAGAGAGAGAGAGAGAGAGAGAGAGAGAGAGAGAGAGAGAGAGAGAGAGAGAGAGAGAGAGAGAGAGGCCGCCTTTACCTGCTAAGCTGTCTTGCCAGTCCACAGCCTGCTTCTGATGAGGTTTTGTAATGGAAAAGACACAATAGTGTATGAGTTTTAAAGAAAAGAGAATTGTTAAATAGCTGCATAACAAAGGAATGTTGTGTGTTAGTTACAGCAGCATAAAAGACTTGCCATGCTGAAGTGTTACTATGTATTTATAGTACTGTTATGTTAGTCTGTGTCCTGTTTCTCCAGCAGCACTCGGCTCGCTAGGTATAATTGTGAAGACAATGGACAGTTGGCATTGACTGCCTTCTGCCTTCTGCCCTGCTGAAACTGTCTGTACATTCTTCCTTGCCCTGACTGTAAACTGGGCCACACGTGTTGAGGTATGTCTGTGATGCCAGCACTTGAGAAATAGAGAAGGTTAGGAGCTCAGGGACAGCCTGGGCTAGGGAATTTGAGGTAAGCCTGGTCTACAGAGTGTTCCTATCTGAAACAGAAACTGTAAGTGTAAGGTTGTGTTTATATTCTTTACCTTACATTTTAAAATAGAGTTTTTAAAAGAATGCTAACAGTCAGATAAACAAGACATGGGTTCGAGTCAACTGTGGTTGGCATGGCCTGTAAATCTCCTGCTCAGAAGACTAAATCAGGAGGGTTGCAAATTCAGGGTCAATAAGGCTGCCTAGTGAGACATTCTCAAGAAAAACAAATTAACTGAAGACTCTCTTCCTTCAGTTTCCGCACCAATAGAGAAAGATGGTGTTATGGGGGCGCGGGGGTTACAAATGTTCTTGTCATGCGATTTCAAAGCTGTTTTTGAATGCTTTTCTTTGACACACAAACTCCAAAACTAGACAAGGAAAACTTGAATATTTTTCCCCTGAGACAAGTTGTTGACCTTGATCACACTGCCCACCCTTCCAAGCACCATGGTTCCAGGCAGAGCCTCCTTACTGCTAGGATTCCCGTCTGCACTCACCCCTCTACCAGCACAGTTATGCCCCTGTCTTGCCCAATAAGGTGCCACGTTCCTCTTCACGTCTTTACTTCCTACAGCACTCAGCACATGGTAAGTAGCCATTCGAAAGTCTATTACCGTCATTGTGCCTCGTTCCTCTCTCTCCATAGTAATTTTCTACCAGCTATCAAATAGCTTTAGTAACTGGCATTTAATACGTATCTCACCTCCCCCTCCCCCCGCCCTGCCACCACCAAAACTGTCTCTTTCTGATTACCGGTACCGTTTTAACTGGAAAAGTACAGACTGCCATATCCTAGAACAGTTTCAAAGAAATATCTAAAAGCAGCTGCTAGATAGTCACGTCTGGAAGGTTTGTCTAGCATAGAGCTCCTCTGAAAACCCGAGGCCTGATAACTGTAGCAACAGCAGCCTCTGCTTATCAAGCCTCTGAGGAATACTTAGCATTTGGAGAGCAGGGGACATCTGCTTCTGAGACCTAGCAATCTGCTGTCCCGTTCACTTTCCCATGGTCACTTCAGTTGGTATTTAACCTGAATTAATGAAGGACCCCTTACTAAGCCCTTAGAATGTACAAAGCCACACTCACCGGCTGACTTCCTTTGCCTAGGTAACCACTTGTTAGGGCAGTGCAAATCACCAGCAGAAGGAAACAAGCCCTGCAGTTAGGCAGCTTTCTGAAAAGTGAAGTCACAGTATAATTATCATTCTTTGATGGTTTGTTTATGTTCCTGGAGTCTAACCCATATGTTCTTTCTGATTTCTCGGAAGATTTCAGGGACATTTCACGTCCCAAGTACCCCTTAGGCAATCCACTTCATAAAGGGTTCCGACAGATTGCATAGTTCTAAATGTGTGTCACCTTTTTGGTTCATAGTTAACTGTTTGGAAAGTTTCTTAAGAATACCTTTTTACATTTTTTTCTCACATACCTACTCAGTTCTCAGTTACTTTTTTACACTTGACATGACTCGGGGGGACCACTAAGTAGGTAAGCTAATATTTCCTTAAGTGAAAACGTGATTGCTTTTCAGGTTTGTCTATTTCTAATCAGCAGTGGTGGTGCTCTGTACAAGTTAAATATTAAGTCAGCGGTAAAGCAGATGCAAAACAGTAAAAATTAAATACAAATGTAAATGAATGTTCAAGGAAAGAATCGTCATAATGAAAACATAGAAACACACCCACACAGCATTAATGTTTGCCTGTATGGTTACTTTGGTTGTTTTTGCTCAGTTTTGCCTTTGTTCTGGTTTGGGTTCGCTGTTGTTGCTGTTTCCTTCTCTTGGCAGCTCTGAGTAGGAGACCGAGCAGTGCGTGTGCACTGACTCTAGCTACTGCCAACCCAGATATAGATTTAGAAATTTTGTTCTATGTAGAGCTTTGTGCAGTCCTAACTGAGGGTATTCGAGGGATAAATATATCTGGAACGACTATAAATTCTTCTGTGCTGTTTTAAGTGCTTTCAAGTCAAGGATATTGTACTCCCTGTCCCACTCCGAGACAGTTACAGCTTGCTTCTAACAAAGTAGACAGGGCTAAGAGTCAGGGGAAAGGCAAGCCTTTTGTGTATTCCTTCTAAAACTCAAAAGTTGAATCTTTTTGTTCATGACTGCCGGCACAGGCCTGAAGGCCCAGCTGCTCAAGACGATTGACAAGAGGATTGCAAGTTCAGGGCCTGCATGGATTGCAGAATGAGTTCGAGGCCAGCCTAAGCTGCTTAGTTAGACCTCACACTGCACTGCAGTGCACTTGCCTAGTGTCCATGAAACCGTAGGTTTGACCCCCACCACCAAATAATAACAATAACCTAAAATTTACCCTCCCCAAAAAGTAGGCATCTTTTTCTAAACCATATTTGATATTTAGGGACTTGGGTGATACCGTCATCAGTGAAGTACTTAGACCTCTTGCTTGAAGAGCAGAGGTCGGTCTCTGGCACTCCAAGGGTAAAAACCCAAGGGTAGCACATGTTGTGATCCTAGCACTGAGGACACACACACACAGGTCAGTCTCAGGGCTATGGCCTGATGGACGTGTGTTAATACTTCTGACCACTCAGTCCCTTTGCCATCGTGCATTGCACTCTGGCCTCACAGGAGTGCTGTGATGGGTTTGTGCGCATTTCCCAGGAACAGCAACTTAATCTCCGTTTTCAATGCTTCAGAGTTAATTCTCCTTGAATTGGCATTGAGTGGCATGAGTTGAATTTGTTATAACAGGACTTCACTATGTATTTTAGGCAGACATCACATTTAGCATCCTCCTGCCTCAGTCTCGATGTGCTGGGATTACAGACACGCACCAGCATGCCCAGCCACTTGGATTCTTTGGGACCATGATGTTTACACTGTAGAGAACCTAGAAGGATCTCTGAGCTCTTCTGCTCTGGTTTCGCTGCCTTTAGTCTTTTCATCGCCTCCTTTAAATTCTTAAATATCTTTGCTGTCTCCTGCACTTGAAAGCTCTCTGTCTTGTGTGATGCAATAAAATATGTCATCATAAAAACAGCTTATCTGGGTATAAATACCCTTTTGGCTTTTTCTGTCACACTTTCATATTTGTTATATGTTGTAGAAATTAGTCAACTTCTGAGTGTCTTTTGTTTTTAAAGAATAAAATATATATATATATATTCCCATTGTATTTTAGGAGTTTGTTAAATATTTTCTTTAAATAGTAAGTACACTTGTCTGACTTTTCTTCTTTTAAGATTTGTGAGCGGATGGGGGGACATACATGACGTGTGCATGTATGGAGGTCAAAGGACAATTTCGGGGAGCACTGCTGCCTTCCGCCTGGCTGTCTTACTTCTGCTGTACTGCATGCTGCAGGCCAGCCGGCCCTAAGTTTCCTAGCACATGCCTCCTAGATGTGCCTCTTGTCGTGCATGGGGTGCTGGGTTTGCAGGTGTGCACGCTGTGTCAGGCTGTCCACATGGTTATGGGGATTAAACTTGGGCTGTCAGGCTCGTAGAGCAGACACTTCTGCACTAAGCATTTGCCATCCCTGGTCTTTGTTAAGAAGTCAGTAAATAACCTCTTGCTAATCATTTTTAACCCTCTAGTTTTATGACTTTCTTAGAATAATAATAAAGAGTCTGGGATGTTTGGGTGGATGCTCCACACCCCAGCACCTGATATCCACATATTCAAAGAGTCTGGAATGTTTAAGTGGAAGCCTCACCCCAACCCCTGGCATCCATATACCCAAAGAGTCTAGGATGTTTTGGTGGGGGCTCCAGACCAAGCCCCCTTCCCTGGAGCTACCTCAGTCCAGACTCAGCCCTCAAGAAAACTGCCAAATGATGACCCCTCCCGAGAGATGCTCAAGAACACTCCCACAGGGTATTTAAACTGCCCCCCAGAGAATAAACACGTGGTTTTCCAGTCTTCCTTTCCTGTCTCCTCTCTGGGAGGCTGGAAAGCCATCCGGGAACATTGGTATCTATTAAACCTGGTATTTTTCTAAGTCAGTTTGATTTGGTCTGGTTCGGATTATTGTATTGGCAGAGAGGCTTATTGAGTTTCAGGAAATTTCCACTTATGACAAATCAAAGAACTCCAGGACATAGGACACACACACACTACACACCTAAAAAGCTCTAAGTCTCTTGAAATATGCAGTAGCCAAGAGAAAATACTAGCAGTGATATTAGGTTATGGTCAGAATTAACCGTGTTTTTGATATTTCAATGTACACTTATCAGGCCATTGATCTTGTTACTCACATATCAAGACGCTAAAACTAAGAGAAGAGGGGGCTGGAGATATGGCTCAGTGGTTAAAAGCACTGACTGCTCTTCCAGAGGACCCGGGTTCAATTCCCAGCACCCACATGGCAGCTCACAACTCTCTGAAGATCCAGTTGCAGGGGAATCTGACAAATTCACACCAATGCACATGAAATAAAGTTTAAACCATAAAAATATTTTTAAAAAAATAAATAAAACTAAGAGAAGAATGGAATGTCTGGACTAGAACTCAGAGGCAGCATGTGCCCTGAAGTAGGCTGCATTCTGAAATACAGTTCTCACAATGGAGAATCGGGTTTAATAGCTAAAGTATTATTCATAGTCATACTGATTATGAACCACAGAGGAAAAAAACATCTAGTAGATTTTGCCAGAATAGTGAAGACCAGAAAGTAGAGAGCAACTAAATGAATAGTGTTTAGGACAGGCCAAGCAAAGTAGCAATGGCAGCAGATTTTATCAGAAGCTACTTCAGTGTGTCCATATGTCCTGTGTGTCCACACTTCTCCCATACAGCATGCTTACTCTTCGGCATGTTCACACTTCAGTGTGTCCATATGTCTTACATACAGCATGTTTACTCTTAGTTGTGGTCACACTTCAATATGTCTGTTCTTAAATGTGTCCATATTCAGGGTTTTCATATTTCATCATGTCCACACTTGTTTAATGTGTCCATACTTCTCGGTGTGTCCATATTTTGGTGTGTCCAGTATACTTATATTTTGGTATGTCCATAATTCATGGTATACATACTTCTATATACTATATACATACTTCAGTATGTTCTTGGTTTGGTGTGTTCACCCTTCAGCGTGTCCACACCCCACTATCTTCAGACTTCAGTGTATTTATTTTAGCATCCTCTACCACCATCTCTGGTGAAAGTGACCCGAAAGTCATCTAGGCTCCAAAAAGGAAGTTTCTGGTTAGTTAGGTCCCAAAGACTGTGACAACAGCCCAGACACCTCTCGTTGACTGTCACTCAACCGGACACTGGAATTCTCGGTGACGTCTCAGTCATGTGCAGAATATAGCCCCACACATCATTCCTGTCATCTCAGAACATTAGAATAAGGAGGTCCAGACCTTAGTTAGCCAGAGGCTAAGACATCCTACTAGGAGACAATCTAGCAAAAGCAAGATGATTAAACATTGCTACTCTCGCCTAAGAGGTGGATGAACTGGGGTGCTCAGAAAAGATACAGCAGAAAGAGCAACAAGCAGTTCAAAGGAAGTGGCTCATCCAAGGCCAGAGATGCCTTCCATGCTTGACTTCGTTTGGCTCTTGTTAGGTAGGGGGTATTGATTTGGGGTCATTTTAGTAGCTCACTAGAGAAAAGCTAAATTGATATAGTTAATTTGTCTTTATTTTTTAAGCCTGAGCTAGTGGCCATATGGTCAGAGGAGATGTCTTTTTTTATTTGTTTGTTTGTTTATTGGTTTTTTTCGAGACAAGGTTTCTCTATAGCTTTGGCGCCTGTTCTGGAACTAGCTCTTGTAGATTAGGCTGGCCCCAAACTCACAGAGATCTGCCTGCCTCCCGAGTGCTGGGATTAAAGGCGTGTGCCACCGTTGCCTGGCATCTTATTTATTTATTTGTTTGTTTGTTTGGTCTTTAACATTTATTCAGCTACAAAATAACCATAATACACTTCATTGGGTTCAAGTCAGGACTAAATGAAAAACTAAAATTAAAACTAAGCAAAAATTATGAGCACTGTTTTTCTACCAAAATGGCAGAAACTTGGGATTATGCTCTAGAACTGGCTAGATTCATACCTCCTATTTTCAGTGGAAATGCTTATATAGTTCTACTATATTTTAGAACAAGCCAGTTTCATTACTTAGCTCAAACCTTTTATATAAACAGTGCATATGGAGATTCGGGTCCATTCAGGCTCTCAACCATAGCTGCCACTTCCTGTCTTGATTGCAATTTTTTCCTTTCTCTCTTCTTGGTAATTGGCTTTTGGGGGTGGGGGATGAACGAGAAAGAGCATCTCTCTATTATGTAATTCTGTCCTGGAGCTCACTCTGTATCCTGGACTGGTCTTGAACTCACAGAGATCCACCTGTCTCTGCTTCCTGAGTGCTGAGGTTAAAGGTGTGGGCTATCATGCCTGTCTGGTCTTTGACTTTTTATTTTAATGTCTCATAATAACTGTCCATATTTGTGGACTACAATAGGATAACTCAGTACATGTAAACAGTGTGGGAGAGGGGGTATTCAGTTGTGTCTGGGTTAAATAACTCGAAGCTACCTTTCAAGCCTGGTGTTGTGTATCAGAAGACCTCCTATTATTGTGTACATAACAGACACTCTGAACCCAACAGGCCTGCGTTTGGATGTTGATTTCTCAGAATCTGAATTTGACTAGACTTCTCCAGCCTACTAATCCTCATTTTAGAACCTGAGATCGTATCTACTTCTCTTTATACGAAGAACAAAATTAAATTTTACATGATAGACAACACGAAGCCTGGCACGTTGTCAGTATTCAGTGGATGCTAACCCCTGTCCCCTCTTTCCTCCACCTCCTTGCATACACTGCTGAGACGCACAGCCAGCGCTAAGAGGAAGTTGGTAGAGCGTGGGCTGAAGAATCCTGAAGCACAGTTTGCCATGGCAGCGCCAATGCTGTCTTCCGACGCTTTGCCATATAAAAGCTATTTTGCCTGTTACTTCCTTTTGTAACTTAGAATTCCTACTAGACTCTTAGGATATGGGATATGTAACTTTCTTAAGATTGGGGGGGCCGGTTGTGATGGCGCACGCCGGTAGGATTTGCTGAAGGAGGCAGAGGCAGGAGGATCATGAGTTCGAGGCCAGCCTGGGCTTAGCCTGGGCTACACATTGAAAAAAAAAAGATTAGGGGGGGCTATTATATAGCCCCAGCTGTCCTGGAACCAGCCCTGTAGACCAGATTGACCTCGAAATTGACCAGAAATCCACCTGCCAGTGCTAGGATTAAAGGTGTGTGCCACCACACTCAGTCTGGAATAAATAAATTTTAATTAAATTTACATGGACAGGGTAGGGAGCCCACTCAAGACCTTGCATATGCTAGGCAGGTAATGCGGAGGTCTGAAGCCGTGAATTACCTTGACTCCTGGTCTCCTATCTCCACTTCCTAAGTACTGGAACAAAGTTGTATGTCACCATGCCCAGCCAGCAATCAAATTTCTTTCTTCAAAAGAAAAAAAAAATGAGCCGGGCAGTGGTGGCACACACTTATAATTCCTGCACTCGGGAGGGATTTTCATGAGTTCAAGGCCAGCCTGGTCTACCAACTGAGTTCCAGGACAGGGTCCAAAGCTACAGAAAAACCCTATCTTGAGAGAGAGAGAGAGAGAGAGAGAGAGAGAGAGAGAGAGAGAGAGAGAGAGAGAGAGAGAG
>NW_026067928.1:2916190-2919744 GCF_014885135.2 Alexandromys fortis
GGGGGGGGGGGGGGGTGCGGACAGGTGGTGGCGAGAAGGAAGAGGAGTCTATGCTGCATATTGGGTTCAGAATTAAACATAGTCTACCCAAAGTCTTATCATTTACACACCATTGATAAACTGAAAAACCCTAAGTCTGGCAGGCTAAGGGATTTCCATGTACTAAAAACTGCTGAATACTTTAAAAAAATTATGTAGCATATAAAATCTGTTTCAGTAAAGCTTTTGAAAAAACAGTATTGAAAGCTGGCCTTGAGGACTTGAGGAGTCTGAAGCAGGAGGATTGCAACAAGTTCCCAGCTAGCCTGAACTGTAGGTTGGCAAGCCAATATGGCTACAGTGTGAATCTGGTATTGAGGTTGAGCTGCGGAGATGGCTCAGTGGGTAAGCATGTGTTGCTCTAGCATAAGGACCCTAGTCAAAGCCTCAAACCTGTATAAATTGTCTCATCCCAGTGCTCCTACTGCACAATGGAGGCAGACACTGGAAACTCCCCAGATGCTTGCAGACCGGCCAGCCTGGCACATGCAATTGGTCAAAGAAACCTGTCTCAAGCTGCAAGGCAAGGACCAACACATGCAGGTCCCAGGCGGTTCACATGCACACAGTCACCCATCTAAAGGAATACGTTAGTAATTAATAGTTAGGAAAATGATAACTGTGCAGAAGTTAAGCAGTGAAAGAAGAATTCAGTATACTATATGTGTGTGTGTGTGTATTAGTTACTTTGCTATCGCTATAATAAAACACCATAACTAAAAGCCACTTGGGAAGGAAAGAATTTATTTCTGCTTACAACTCATGAGTCATGCTCCAGCGTCCATGAAAGAGCAGAAATCTGGATGCAGAAACTGAATGCAGAGAATGAAAATGGCTGTTTCCTGCATTGCTCAGTCTCCTTTTTATACAACCTAGGACCACTTCCCCATGGGTGGCACTGCCCTGAATGGACTGGGTCCTCTCACAATCACTAATTTTAAAATAGTGCCCCACAGGGTCGCCCATATTCCAATCTGCTAGGAGCATTTTCTAAACTCTTGAGTAGTCTCTCTTCACAAATGACTCTAGCTTGTGTCAAGTTGACCCCCCCCCCAAAAAAAGAAAAGAAAACCCTTAGCCAGCACACAATGCTCTTCTGTCTTCTTTGCTTTCTTTTCAATTTTTAAAATCATTTTATTGCTTTTTTATATTTTTGTGTATGGGTGCTTTGCCTGCATGTATGTCTGTGTTCCTAGTGCCTATAGAGGCTAGAAGAGGGAGTTAGACACACACACACACACTGGAACTGGAATTATAGGTGTTTACGAGCCACCACATGGGTTCTGGGCATTAAACCTGGGTTTTCTGGAACATTCTTTGGCATTCTTCCCTCTTGAGCCATCTCTCCATTTCTAATATTTTTGAATTTTGCATTTATTTATTTTGTGGGGAAGGGGCTGGATACCACAGTGAATGTGTGCAGTTGAGAGGACAAGTGGTCCTTCAGCCACGTGGATCCTGGGAATCAGAATCCTGTCCTTGGCCTTGGCAGCAAGCGGCTTTACCCACAGCCTTCTTCGCTGGTCTGATTTCTTTCCTCCTTTTTCTTTATCTTATTTACTTGCTTGTTTATTTGTTGGTTGGTTGGTCTTTGGTGTTTGTTTTAGTTTGAATTTGGTTTTGAGACAGGGTTTCACTATGCAGCACTGGCTGTCCTGGAACTCACTATGTACGGGAGGCTAGCCTTGAATACACAGAGATCCACCTGCTTCTGCCTCTCAAGTACTGGGACTAAAGACATGCACCACCATGCCAGCTAGCCCACTTTCTCTAGCAAAATGTTTTCCTTTTGAAGGGAGGCACAGTGGTTGGTACCTATAATCCCAGCACTTGGCATACTGAAACTGAGGCAGAGTGATTGCCACACAATCAAAGCGAGCCTGGGCTACCCTGTGAGATCCTCTGTGCTTACTTAGAAAGACTCTGCCTCAAAAAAAAAAAAAAAGTAAATAATTAGAATATCTTTTTAAATGAAATTTATATGAACTATGTTCATGACTTAAAGCCAGGTTGGATTCTACCTCATATAACCTAAGGCCAAAGATGTACAGAACTGTCTGGCCTGTTGGTCCTTGCATGCTGTTCCTCATGTATAAAAACACTTCCTTGTGCTCCAGGGGAGCACATAGTTCGCATTCTACTTGTCAGAGCTATTTTCATCAAGAAATGCTATCTATGTGTCCCCTTGCCAACATCTTTGCAGAGTTTACAGCTGTGTGCAATTCATTGGCATCAGAATGCAGTGCCATTAGGCAGCTGCTCAGTGGATGAGCTGTGCTAGCATGCCACCCCTCTGTCCACGCTGTGTGCTCTGGGATTCCAGAGAGCAGCGTCTCACAGACGTGCAGTCACAGTCACCACCATCACACATGTCAGAAGAGGGTCTTTTGCTTTCATTCTGCCAGTCTAGATACAGCAAGACAGTGGGGGGGGGGGGGGGGGCTGGCCTCCAAAGGTACCTTACACTGGCCTTGAATTCTCAGTCCTCCTTCCTTCACCTCTTGAGTGCTTAGGATTGCTACCACACCCAGCTTACAATATTGGCCTTTTTGTTTTGTTTTATCCTTTGTTTGTTTGGTTTTTTTATATTTATTTATTTGTTATGTATACAATATTCTGTCTGTGTGTATGTCTGCAGGCCATACCTGCAGAGGGCACCAGACCTCATTACAGATGGTTGTGAGCCACCATGTGGTTGCCGGGAATTGAACTCAGGACCTTTGGAAGAGCAGGCAATGCTCTTAACCACTGAGCCATCACTCTAGCCCCTGTTTTGGTATTTTGAGACAAGGTTTCTCCGTAGCTTTGGTGCCTGTCCTGGAACTAGGCCTTGTAGGCTGCTTGTGCCTCTGTGTGCTGGGATTAAAGGCATGCACCACCACCGCCCAGCTTTGTTTTACTTTTTACTTGGCCTTAGTTTTATTTGTATAATCAAGCAGTTCTTCATTGGTTAATTTAGAGAGTGGTTTATTCCTTTCCATTATTATAGTAATTTTATATTTATGTACCAGAAAGACAGAATTTTTTATTTTTTTGGAAATGACCTCCTAAATTAATCGTCAGCCAAGAATAAGCTGGAATTAGACAGGATGAAGGGACACTAACTCTTTGGGAAGAATTCTGCATCCTTCATGATGGCCCTGGAGTGAGACCTGCTAGAAAGTCCGTCATACCTACCTGAACGGGGATGGATACATAGTCAGTGTCTTCTTCAGATAAACTGTGTCATTCAGATGTACCTTGTCATTCTCGCAAACAGCCCTAACAGCAGAAAGAAACCATGTAAGCTGTACTTCATTCTGAAGTTAGAAATCAAAATTTAAAAAACAATAAGGAGCCGGCGATGGTGCCGCACGCCTTTAATCCCAGCACTCGGAAGGCAGAGGCAGGCAGATCTCTGTGAGTTCGAGACCAGCCTGGTCTACAGAGCTAGTTCCAGGACAGGCTCCAAAGCCACAGAGAAACACTGTCTCGAAAAAACCTAAAAAAAAAAAAAAAAAAAAAAAAAAAAAAAA
>NW_026067928.1:2919779-3029345 GCF_014885135.2 Alexandromys fortis
AAAAAAAAAAAAAAAAAAAAAAAAAAAAAAAAAAAAAACACCATAAGGACCTAGGATAAAAATAATAGCACAACGCAAAGACTTCATAACTGACAGATATTAAGCTCCTTCCTCATATCTGGAGTTGTGAGTAACTGGAACAGAAGAGGGCATGCAAAATATTAAAGTTTGTTTCTTCAGAAGGATTTTAGAAAGTACTCTTTCTATAACACAGTAAACAGCAAAATGTTGTGATGTTTTCCAAAAAAAAAAAAAAAAAACCTCTAACATCGCATCCTGAAGTGCAGCTGGCATAGTGCTCTCCTGTAACCTCAGCTGGAGCATCTCCAGTTCCCAGACAGCCAAGCTCAGAGGGAAATAGTCTCAGAGAATATTCAGGGATTGGAAATTATTTTAAATAAAAATAACTCCAGGCAGTGGTGACACACGCCTTTAATCCCAGCAACTGGGAGGCAGAGGCTGGTGGACGTCAGCGAATTCAAGGTCAGCCTGGTCTACAAAAGCAAGTTCCAGACCAGCCAGAACTGTTACACAGAGAAACCATGTCTAGAAAAACCATGAATGACTGAATGACATTAGAAAGCTACAGGAAACATGAAGGAATCCTGTTAAAGCTTGGAACTAAATGACAGAAGATTCCAGAGGAAATGACATTTTCAAGGAAGATGAAGCCGATGCCTCCAAGTCCAAGTTTGATTTCTAAGACACAGAAGTTATACTGTCAAAGCAGAGTACTTTTCGCCATAATGCTGAGAAAATTAATAAAGTAAGTAAGGTTGGATGAAACTCACCTATAATTCAAGCATCAGGGAGTCCATACCAGCCTGGGGTACACAGAGACTCTACGTCCAGCCTGGGCTAAATAATAGAAAAATGTTAGACGGTAGAGGGTTGGTATTAATAAAATGTCTATTGACAGGTGTTAGAAGAACAAATGGTTTCAAGAAACAATAAAACTGAATTGATGGGATGGTTCGGTGAGCTAAAAAGACACCTACCACTGAGCTCTGGAGACTTGAGTTTGATCCCTGAAGCCTCAACCGAGGCACACATGCATTACACATGCACGCACACATGCACACACATATACAATAAGTGCAAAACGGGCTTTAAAGAAAGAATAGAAGATAGAACTTGCCAATATACCCAATAAAAGAAATTTCAGGATACTAGCTATGCATCAGTCATAAAAGCAGTAGAGAATCCATCCTGATAACTAAGGTTGGTGTTTAAGCCTGTATATATGTATAATCCCAGTATTCAGAAAGCTAAAGTTAACAGATCCTGAGGCCTATCTGGGTTATGTAAAACATTCTAGTTAACCCTAGATCACACTAAAACCCTACCTGAAAAAGAAAAGAAAAGAAGTCTCAAAGAACAGCAAAATAAGAATCTGGATAATCTTGGGAACTACAGGTACTGCAGGGGAGGCTGAGGGGATCCAGAGTCATCCTTGGTGACAAAAGAAATTAGAGCAGCCTGGGCTACCAGAGACCTTGTCAAGAAAAAAAAATTACAAAATAAAATCCATTGTAACTGAATAAACTTAGCATTAAATCAGTGGCTGCATTCTTTACCACAGATTAAATAACTCAGTCTTGAAAGCCAAGTGAGTCTCATTAAGGCCCAGATAGCGGTAGGACTGTATTGGTGCACAGTCGTCTGTGCTTTGAGCAAGACATTGGCGCAGCAGGACGGAAGGAGGAGTCCAGCATTACAGGTACCCCCCCCCCCCATCTGGGTCCTGGATTCTAGGTAAGGCATCTAGTAGATGGCTCAAACTCCGCAGTCTGTTTTAAAATATCTGCTCCAGCTAGGTGGTTCTAAATAGAACTAGTGGCAGCCAGAAGAGAGAGCCTGTAGGGACTTGCTCTGACATAGAGCTGATATCTATAAACAGATCAGTAGCATGGAGCAGGGCATCCTTCTAGTTGGTGTATTGGCATGAAGATAAAACCATACCTAGTTCAGAGCCCACTGTTATTCTACAGATAAATAGAGGAGCGCACCACCTCCCTGGGGTTTGTATCTGGGGCATCAGTTTGGCAAGTAATCGAAGTAGCCACTAATGAAGACCCAGACATTTGTGAGGAAAAATAATAGGTTCGAGAAGACATCATTGCAAATTTTACTCTACATTCTTCAAAAAGTTCAGCAGATTAATTTTTCACTCAAAAGGCAAATTAAAATCCGTGTGACAACACTGTGAAGGCCAAAGGGAGGGGGCTTCCTGAGTTCAAGGCCATCCTGGGCTACAAAGTAAATGCCAAGCCAGCCTGACATCCTAGCATAGTGCTGTCTCAAGTAAGGAAATAAATATTCTGGAGAGGCAACTGGACAGGATGGGGTGTAGCTCAGTGGTAAAGTACTTGGCTGCGTGCACAAGGCCCTGGACTCAATCCCCTAGGACTGGACACATTAAAAATGGCAACTCTAGCCAGCTCCATTTACCATTTGTAAAAGGCTACAGAAATACCACCGCTAAATAAATGCTGAAGCTTTATACTAAGCTCACTGTTTGAAGTAAACTGTGATTAGTCATCATGGAAAACCATTCTGTGTTCTATTTCTCTGCCTTCTTCATTTTAGACTTGATAAGGTAAGAGGATGGTGTAAGAGGAAGGAAAAGATTACCAGGCTAAGGCTGCCTGCCATGCACAAGGCCTGGGTTTGATTTCTACCAATCGAATAATAATCGCTATTAATACTCTACTCAACAGATACGCCAGAAAACTGCAGTAGAACTCCACTGTGTCACAGTCTATAGGTGTGACAAACACACACCATGGGTTGTTTTTGAAGTTTCATGTGTGACTCCAATATGCAGAAGAACTAACAACCACTAGCCTAGAAAAGTCATTTGTAATGCTGAAAGTCATGGCATGTTTACTATTTTAAAAGTCATGTGCACAATTCTTGTACATTAATATTTTATTTTCTCAACTTTCCTCATATATGTATTATAATTATTCAAATATTTTTTTCTACCTAAAATAAATGTTTTCGTGTCAATCATTGTTAGTCTCTTTGCCAAAAATCACACTTGCTATTTTCTTGTTTTCATCTCTCAACAGGAATTTGCGGCCATGAAACAGATCATCATTAATATGTGTAGTAAACATTCTGAGAACAACTTACTTCTTTCTAAAGTGGAATCAAAAGGTGTGACAGAAAATCAAGCATCTAAGATTCTGAACATGCCAAGAGAACATGAAGACAATGTGTTTATACCCAAGCCAACACTATTTGTAAGTACAGCTAAAAATATTTAGAATTTAAGCTCTGGTTCTCACTAGATATATTTTTCTTCTCATTCGTATTTGTTTTAAATTAATTTGGGCAATATTAGGCAAAGGCCTTGCAATGTCTATATTAATCCCTTTCCTAAAGATGTACATTACATGAGTATTGGATTTTATGTTTCTAATTAGCATCTTGAACTTGACTAGAAATTCTCCTAATTCTACACCTTTCCTTCTCCCATCGACAGGAACAATCACAAGGGACTCAAATTTATTCTGCATGGTTTTTATCTTGTATAGGCACATGATTTAGGTGTCTGTCCATGTTCATAGGGACCATGTGAGCCACTGCTCATCAGGGGTTAGAGGACAACTTCAGGTCTCTCGTTTGCTGCTCCTGGCGCTCAGGCTTCCTGGGCGTCTTCAGTCTCTACCTCCTATGCCATCATAGAACACTGAGATTCTAGACTTGCATTGCTGCGTCCTGCATTAGTGGATTCTAGGAATCCACACTCAGGCCCTCACGCGTGTGTGGCAAGCACTTCACCCACTGAGCCGTCTCCCCAGACCATAATGTTTTAATTTACATGAGAATAAAAGGATGAAAAGTAGCACCTGCTCCCACTTACTTATAAATACTATGATGGCTCTTCCATAAAGAATACAAACAGTTCATATTAACTGGAGCTAGACAGAACAGTATACGCCTGCTTCATCAGCCACCTTGGGAGGCTTACGACGGGAGATTGTTAAGTTCTAGACCAGTGTGCTCAACTTGATGAGACTCTATCTGGAAATAACTTTTACAATAAAATTAAAAGGGCTTGATAACACACCTGTACTCCTGGAATATGGGTGGTGGGGAAAGGAGAATCAGGAATTCAAGGCCAACCTCAGCCGCATCGTGAATTGGAGGTCAGCCTGAAATATAGTGGAACCCTGTCTGGAAGAAAGGGATGGAGAAATGTGCAGAAAATACTTTAGGAAATATTAAAATGTATATGTTTCAACCAATACTACAAAAAGGAATTAAAGGGCAGCAGAAAACGAGTGGCATTTTTGATTACTTTATCATGGTTTTCAAAAAAAAAAAAAAAGGTGGGTAGGGAGGCTTAACTTGCCATCCTACAAGACTCAATATCAGAAAAAACATTTTAATATTCTAACTCAGTAAGTCCTTGAACTTCAACTTTTTTAAGTCCTCTAGATGCTTATAAAAACAAGTTGTGGGGGAGGGGAAACAAGGTGAACCCAGGCAGTGATGGCACAGGCTCTTAATCCCAGCCCTGGGGAGGCAGAGGCAAGCAGATTATCTTCTGTGAGTTCAAGACCAGTCTGATCTACAAAGCAAGTTCCAGGACAGCCAGAGTTACACAGAGAAACTGTGTCTCAGGAGGGAAAGAAAGAAAAAATAAGTTCAGGATTTGTGACCCCCGCCCTCTCCTTACACACACTGATCAGGCTTTCGAGATCAGTGATATGGAAGACATTTATAATCATATAATCAAACCCCCTTTCCTTTTCCTCCCATGCCAGGGACTGAACATCCTTCTTGCACACTTGTTCATGGCAAGGATTCTTCCTCTGAGGTACAATTCCAGCCCCTGGGTGTTTAGAAAGTCTCATAGAAGACTTTGCTAGGCTGGCCTCAAACCCCCACAGTGCTAGGATTATAGACCCAAGCCACCGCAAAGCCTTAACTCCAGTCTCTGTCAAACAATGGAAACCTATTGTCAGGGTCCATAGGCCAGGCTGATGGCAAGGAAAGCAGGAGGCCTCCTGTGAGCAGTCTCCACACAGGCAGCTTGGGAGTCCCAGCAGCCGTGGCCATGAGCTTCCCCGTGCACGTCAGCGGCTCTCCCTGTCCCCAGTTATGCTTGCTCTAGGTCCCAGCCTTCCTCTGACTCAGCCCTTTGTCTCCATGCCTTTCTGTGCCTTCTCCCCACAGCTACTGTTTCAGCACACACTTGCTGAAGGGAAAGAGATCAATTCTTTATCTCTCCAACTTGGTTGTCTTCTTAGCTCTTCAAACTCCATGAAATACTTGGGTAGGCAACTGAAACTCTGGAAAGCGAAAGAGGCAGTGCGAGCCTAGAGTTAGTGGCACCTGCGCACGGAGGTGTGCCCCTCACTCGGACACCTCAGTTCAGTGCTCAGCACTTGGGAGGCCCAACAGCATAGCTCACGTAGTGAGTTTCAGGCCAACCCGGAATTCGGAATGAGAAAACTTGTCTCAAAAAAAAAAAAAAAAAAAGATTAGATTTGTATTTCTAAAGTCAGAAATAATACTGTAGCCTCTTCCACATATAGTTTAGCAGTGAGCCCTTTGAATTAAAAAACTTCTGAGTGAGCTTGGAATGAGGGAAGGAGAGGCGAGCGATCCCAGACATTCTCATGTTTTGTCCATTATAAACCCAGACTGACTGCCAACTCATTGAAGTTGGGCCCTACCTGTGAAGACTTAGAAATCCATATTTGTGTCCCAGCCTGTAGCAGAGTAATTATGTCTACTAAACACAGCCTTTCCCTTCCTTAGAAGCTGGGCTGGTTAAACTCCTGGAGCCTTGATCTCCAGCTCGTTTTCTGGATCCCAGGAGCGATCCACCAGGTGTATTTTGTCCGCGTTTATCAGCCACTGTTCTTTCTAATTAACAGACCTTCTCAATGTCTTAGAATCCCCATGTTATAGATTAATGTTTTTAGCTGGCTACTTCTGGATGGCACAAAGGTTTTTTGTCTTATCAGTTAATCGACTCCAAAGTCCCCCTCTAACTAATGAATTACTTCTGGTAGATGCCCAGTTAATCTCTCATTGTTTCTGCAGCAGCTGTACGGGTGCCTCACAAATCTGGAGTACTTTGTTTTGGGACTTGTTAACACTGTACTACAATTAAAGTGTTTTTATTAGTTTGTACTGTTTCTCTATAAAATTATAAATATAATTAGCTTAAATGAGCACATAATAATTATGGCAGTGTTCATAGTAATAAAAGGTAATCATTAATATGTCTCAGTAATGTTACCTACATAAATAAATGAAAACTGGCTTCATCTGAAAGAAGTTCTGTGAGTTGTGAATTTAAAATAAGGACTCTTCTGGGCAGTGATGGCCTGTGTTTTTAGTCCAGCCTCGGGAGGTAGAGGCGGGTGGATCGCCTGAGTTTGAGTGCAGCCTGGTCTACAGAGAGAGTTCCAGGACAACCAGGGCTACACAGAGAGACCCTGTCTCCCAGGGGCTAGGGAAGAGGGGATGGTTAAGGACTCTCCTCACTTAAAAGGCTAATTGTATTAATAACTGAAGGAGGAATATCAAATTTAGTACACATAGCACCATTGTATGGTGGAAGGGCCAATAGAGATACTACTGTTCAAACATTTGAGGGTAGAATTACCAAAATAAAGACTAGCTAATTGTAGATCTGAATTATTGGGCCCACTTTATCCATTGTCTGTTTAATGTGAGAAAAGTCTTTATAAAGAGTCAATGCCTCTGTGAGCCCCATACAGTCTCTAATACATTTGCTTATTGTTATAGTTCTTTTAAAATATCTACTTCAGTATCTAACCCATATGCAAACAGCTGTTGATCTGTGGTCCATGTTATACTAACTAAGAATTGGTAATGGATTAGAAAACTTCTAGTATCTAGAAGGTAAAGCTATACTAGCAAACTAGTAATAGCACATCAGTAGCTAAAATATCTGGAAATGAATTACTAATTACTCATTTTACGGGAATCAGAAATCAACCTTTCTAAACCACTGTTATTCACTTGGCATTTGTTCACATTTTGGTGGTAACAAACTTAGATACTAGGGTAGATGAGAAATCACATATTCAGTTCTAATGTAGCTCAAAGGAGCATGAATTACAATTAATATATGACCAAGGGCAGAAGTTTGCCAATAGCCAGACATGATGCTGCATGCCTGTAATTGCAGCAGGAGAACCTCATCACAAGTTCAAGGGCTGCTTAGGTTACACAGCAAAACCCCATCCAAGCCAGGCAGTGGTGGGGTGTGCCTTTAATCCCAGCACTTGAGAGGCAGGTGGATCTCTGAGTTCAAGGTCAGCCTGGTCTTCAAAACGAGTTCCAGGACAGCTAGCACTGTTACATAGAGAAACCCTGTCTTGAAAAACCAAAAAAGTAAGGAAGAAAGGAAGGAGGGAGGGAGGGAAGGAGGGAGGGAGAGAGGGAGAAAGAAAGGAAGGAAGGAAGGAAGGAAGGAAGGAAGGAAGGAAGGAAGGAAGGAAGGAAGGAAGGAAAAAGGCCTCAGCATACACGTTGTCTCGGGTGATAACGCTGACTTTGATCAGGTGTAGCCCCACATGCCGGTCATCCCATCAGTTGTGAGGCAGACAGGAAGATTGCCACAAGTTCCCAGCCAACCAGGTCTACATATAGGATCTAAAATAAAAATGCATTCAAGTTCGTAAAGCTAAATGTGGTACTTCTGTGTCTTGCTAATTGGGCAGTTGCTTAGAATTGTAAATGTTGCCCATAGTTCTCTCTGGTTAGTTACAGCATGTTCTCGCCCTACTTTCATACATGTTCTTTCATATTGCTTAGGATAAACACTTAGGTATGACCGCAAACCTCATGCCCAGTACATAGAACTGAACAGTCTCTGTCATGACACATCCAAACCATATTCATTCATTTCCTTGTGCCGAGTAATATTATACACAGTAGGTTCTGAGACTATTGTTCCTCTTTACATTCCAGATGGACATAGACTATAAATCAACACACAAAAGTAGATTGAAGCTTTCTTCTTTTCACAATAAATATTTGAAGGGATTCACTCTGATTTGAACATTACACAATTACATATTGAGAGGTTTCACTCTAATACCTTACAGTCTAGTAGGGGTAGGGTTATAGCTCACAGGTAGAGTGTTAACCTGGCATGCACCAGGCTCTGCCTGCATTTGATCCTCAGGACCACGGAGGAAAAAAAATATCTATCTTTATTGCCTAAAATTCAGAGCTATGTTGAAGCGCTGGGCCTGATAAGCCATAATCCTATCCCTCAGAAGGCAGAGGTAGGAAGGTTGCAGTTCAAGGCAAGTCTGGGGTGCATAGTTAGACCCTTTCTGCACAGCACATAATAGACTACTGTACAGAATTACAAAATACAGAAAGCATGGTGCAGAAGAGCAAGACAGGAAGGAGCAGGAGGGTTGAGACGGTCTAACCTCCTGAAAAGGCGATGCTTGCCTGGAAGGAGGAGAGCCTGCCCAGCTTCTGCGGGAACTGGACTCTCTCCATCCTGTCCGCACGCATAGTACGGAGGAGGGTTTTGTTTGTTTGCTTGGCTTGGCTTGGTTTGGTTTGGTGTTGGGGTTTTTAAGATAGGGTGCCATTTTATAGTCAGGGTAGCCTCATGTGGAGCACAGGTTGGCCTCAAACTCATAGCAAACCTCCTGCCTCAGCTTCTGTGTGCTGGGAATATAAACATGAACCTCCACAGTCACCACCTGGAGTGATTTTTAAAAGGCAGTAATCTGATAAACTAGATTCTGGTGAAAACTGGCTCTGCTATTAAATACAGAAGGCTATAAAATGAGAAATATATAGTAAATGTGTGACCAGTTTAACAGCAGTCCACGTAACTAGCACTGGAAACAGAACATTGTTCCAGTATCACTCCCTACCCCACCCCCACTGCCAGGGTCTTAGGGATCTGAGGATGGCCTGACACTGGTGTAGAAGATAGCCGTGGATGTTTGTGCATTGCCACTTCCAGTGCACATGGTGCTGGGGATCGAACCCAGGACTCTGTGCATGCCAGGCAGGCTCTCTGCCGTCGGAGCTGCATCCCCACCTCCTAATGCTGGTGTGACAGATACATGCCACCAAGCCCATCTTTCAAGGCATTTTGTTTAAAAACTCCCATTTTCCCTTTTTTGCTATACAATAAAATATATATAAGTTCAGCCATATTAACTACATTACATGTATAGTTTAGTAGTATCAAATATACACAATCTTGTAAAATCTCTACCTTGATCCTTTAAATAACCCCCTTTTCTTCCTTCTCGCCGTTCTACATTCTGCTCCTGTAAATTTCACTAAATCGGATCTATCTTTCTGTGGCTGGTTTATTTCACTCCGTGTAATGTCCTCAAGATCCATGCCTGTCTCTAAAACAACTTAGTTTTAACTGAGCATGGTGGTCCATGGCTGTAATCCCAGCCCCTGGGAACCAGAAACAGAAGGATTACCCAGGAGTTTGGGGGCATCCTGATCTACACACTGAGCTCCAAGCCAAAGAAGACCACATAGTGAGACCCTGCCTTCGTCTCAGGGGACATTGCATTACTCACTGGGGTCACTGTCGTGCACATCCCCAACAAGAGCACAGGAGGAAGATGTTCTGGCTCAAGGTTTTGGAGGTTTTAACTGTGACCACTCTGCTGTTTCCCAGCATGTGAAGCAAAGAATCATAGCATTGGGGGCTCATGGCTAAGGCTGCTGATGGCAGTCAGGGAGCAGAGCCCAAGGCAGGGACCAGAAACATTGAAAAGCAGGTTCCGGTGACTTCCTCCAGCCAAGCCCCACCTCCAAAGTTAACACTACCTCTCATGTAGTGCCATCACCAGGGACTAAGTAGTCAACACAGGGTGAACATTTCATAGTCAAACCATAACTGTCATTTAGAACTATACACATTCTTTTGAAGGTATCTGTTTATTCCTAAGGTTTACCTTATTCTATACACAGGGCTCTGGGTGGTGGTGGTGCATACCTTTAATCCCAGCACTTGGGAGGCAGAGGCAAGTGAATCTCTGTAAGTCTGTGGCCATCCTGGTCCATGAGTTCCAAGACAACCAGTACTGTTGCACAGAGAACCCATCTCAAAAAAACCAAAAACCCTGATTCTATACACATGGTTCCTGCCCAAGTGCCCCATAGCGTAGCAGTGAGAAACTGTGTGTGCACTACAGCGTGATGCACTAGATAAAAACAAGTACAGAATATTGGGAGTGTCAGCTTTGTCTTCCCAACTCTTGCTGACAGTAGTGCAAGACGAATTACTGAACTGGAAGGGAAGAAGATGTGGAATTTTATGTTAATTTAGGGCGAAATTAGCAGATACTGATGGAAGAGAATTGACAGCTATAGGAATAGATGGAGACGATGGGACCCCTCCCCATGAAAAAGGATAGGGGAAGAACACATGCCAGCCAATTGAAAGTAGCTAAAGAGTCATAAAGGAAGCTGGAAGGGCACTTAACTGCTTGCTTTCTTGCTTTTTTTTCTTTTAGACCAACAAACAAACAAACCCAAAAGACAAAACAAGCAAACAAACTGGGTCTCTCTGTACATTTGGCCGACCTGGAACTCTATAGATCATGCAAGCCTAACTCCCGGAAACCTGTTATCAGAGGCCGCTAATTTGTTCCCTGCCACCCAGACTCGAAATAATCATACAGAAGCTGTATTATTTTCAATACTGTTTGGCCAATAGCTTAAGCATATTTCTGGCTAACTCTTACATCTTAAATTAACCCATTTCTATTATTTTATATTTTACCACAAAGCTCATGGCCTAGGCAAGGTTCCAGCTGGCAGCTTGCGTCTTTCTACATTGACAACTACATGGCTTCTCCTGACTCCACCTTCTTTCTCCCAGCATTCAGTTTAGTTTTCCTCACCTATCTCTATTCTGCCATGGACAGGCCCAAGACAGCTTCTTTATTCATTCACCAATAAAAGCAAAACATACACAGAAGGACTTCCCACACCATTTCCCCTTTTCTGTTTAAATAAAAAGGAAGGCTTTAACTTTAACATAGTAAAATTACATATAACAAAACAGATATCTAGCTAGAATTATAGCTACAATATTTATATCTACTTTATCTTTTATCATAAGCAAGGAAAACTATAATTATAGCTATCTATTCTTCAACTCCATCAAAAACTCCAAAAGGATATAATAGTACCTAAGTAAACAGGAAGTACATTATAAGCAACTTCCAAAACTCTAGAATTGACAGAGATGTCTCACTGCCTGGACAGTTTCTGTATTGTTGGGGCATTCATCTTCAGCCTAGAGGCCCATAGTATCCGGAAGACTTTTCCACAAAGCAGGAAATTTCAAAGACAGTTCCACCTATATTCGCAATTTGTCAGTCAATTTTTCTGTGTCCTGCAGAATGTCTGGCAGACTCTTTGGTGAAACAGGAACCCTGAAGGACCATCTCACCTTTAGGCAAGTTCAGCAGTCATTTCTCTGTGTGTTCTGCATGTCCAGTTCATCAAGCAGTCCAGGCAAGAGCAGTTTCTTGCCCAAATGGCTAACAAACTACATAAATAGCCTCTTCAATGCCCATCTTCCTCTTGAAGTAGATTGGTACTTCCAGAAGCAGATTTGTCTGTCTCATGTCATAAAAAGTCCTAACCTCCTAAAACATTTTAAATGCCATATTCTGAAGGTCTCTGAAAGATTTGAAGAATCCCTCTCTAACTGAAATATGTCTCTATATATCTAGAAAACATGACTAACATGACTACAAGCTTGTCTATTATGGACGACTATCTATTAACCTATATTTCTTAATTATACATTACATTTTTAAATGAGCTGCACAAACATAATACCTTAATCAAGAGCAGAAATATAACAAAATTGGCTTTAAATTTATATCAATAAATCAAGATCCATACCAGTGCAAATTATTCATCTTTATAACATAACACCCTTTAAATGTAAACAAACATTTATAAACAATCATTTAGGGAATTTGGGTGTAGTTCTTTCTAAACTGCTTCTTGCTTTTTGCTGGGCAAAGTATTTTTAGGTGGTGTTCATGGCAACCTTTCAGAAGATCTTGGTCCATCAAACCACATTAGTCTGGAAAGATTCCACAGGTTCTCATCTTCTGTGGAAACAAAAGAAGAACCTCTTTTCCAAAGCAACAAATCCTTATACCCAAATTTTGAAGCCAAGGTAACCTTTAAAAAAAGTATATATGTTGGTTTAGCTTAGCAGCCCATACAATGAAATGTCTCTCTGTACTTAGTTCCTTTTCTGGTGGCTCCATGGCATCTCTGACTCCACCTACTCTCTCTATATATATCTCTTTCATCCTGGCTATATTCTGTTAAGCCATTGACCAAAAATGCTTCTTTATTAACCAATAAAAAGCAACACATATACAGAAGGATTTCCCACACTAGAAACCCACCTGCCTCTGCTCCCAATTGCTGGGATTAAAGGTGTATACCACTATGCTTGGCACTAACAACCTTCCTAACAAACATACCTCTGTTTTTCTTAGTAAGATAGGGTCTTATGTATCCCAGGCTTGCTCAGACTCACTGCATGGCTAACAATAACCTTAAACTCCTGATCTTCCTGCCTCTGCCTCTCAGTGCTAAGACAGTGGGCATGAGCCACCACACCCAGCCCAAATATACCTATTTTGTCATTGTTTGAAGCAGGGTCTCAGTTTGTAGTCTAGACTGACCTAGAATTCCTGCCCCAATCTCCTGAGGTGTACACCACAATGCCCCAGATAAAAACATCCCTTAATTTGAATCTTAAGATATAGAGGAAAGGGGGCTGGAGGGATGGCTCAGTGGTTAAGAGCATAGCCTGCCCTTCCAAAGGTCCTGAGTTCAATTCCCAGCAACCACATGGTGGCTCACAACCATCTGTAGTGAGGTCTGGAGATACACACAGACAGAATATTGTATACATAATAAATAAATAAATAAATATTTAAAAAAAAGATATAGAGGAAAATAAGATTTTATAGAAATAGATTTAAAACTAAGTTCTTCCTAGTACTAGTTATGATCAAATGTCCACAATACACAGAAATTATTTTTAAATGTGATCTTTAAATCGTGATTTGAATCCCAATCAACACAGTTCCAAGACAATCTGTTTTTCCTTTAAAAACTAAAGCTTTTTAAGAAATATTAATTAGATATCCAAAAAATCCAATATCCAATTTTATTCAATGTCAAAAGTTGGGTTTATATAGGGGCCAGCTGCCAAATACTCTCATTAATATAGATCGCATTTAGATGAAAAGTTAGCAGCAGAGATCTGTTTGATCATTAAAACAGCCCTTATTGAGCATCATTTTATGACTTCCCACAGAGAATGCTTATTAAGTAGATGATTCAAGTAAACAACTGGGGCTGGATATGTGGCTCAGTTAGTAGAACACTTGCCCAGCATGCATGAACCTGTGGAATCAGCCCCGGCACTACATAAAACCAGGCACGGTGGCTGTGCCTGTGATCCTAGTCCTGAAGGAGTCCAGGCTTCGTGGGGATCATCCTCAGCTGCATAGCTGTCTCCTGCTGTGCTTCCTTGGGAGGACGAGGTGGTCTGATGTAGCACACATTGTGTCCATGCTCCACCTCCCAGCTGCTGGACTACGCCACAGCCCAACAGCATAGGTAACTTAAGGCCCACGTTGACGGTGCAAAGCTGTCTCAACAGCAATAATAATCCATCATAAAGGCTCCAGGTCTTTAAAAGGGAGCCAACAAGATCCTGAGGTTTCAGGGCAGGCATCCTGAGTAGGGGCGGCTTTGAACGGTGGCCTGAGGCCGGATGGTTACCACTTTGAGACTAGTTCAACCTAACAGCAAACTGTCACATAGCGGAGAGGGGGACAACGGGGAATACGGAGTACTTATGTTGAGGTTTAAGTGTTTTACATGCACTATGCCACTGACTCTCCTAACCACCCTCTGGAGCCTATCGCTGTACCAGCCTAGGCCCTTAAAGCAAACATGACAGGGTTGAAGAGACTGCTCACAAGCACCTGGAAACCAAGAGAGGAAACAGGACCGCTACATCTTTTAAGATGTGAGTTGACTTATAGCTCTCAAAACAATACTAGGTCCAAATAACTTAACTGGTAAATTCTACCAAACCTTTCCAGATGAAGTCACACCAATTCTCCTTAATCTCTTTAAAAAGCAGCAAAAATTTCGAATTTGGGGGTCGATAGAAAGGTAGAGTGTTTGCCTGGCATGCCGGAAGCCCTGGGTTCCAGGCCCAGCTTCACACCAATCAGGTATGGTAAAAGAGCCATTTTCTAAGCACTTGGGCAAAGAAGACAGGAGTATCAGAAGTTCAAGGTCATTTGGGGCAGTTTGTTTAAAGCCAGTCTGGGTTGTATGAGACCTTGGAGAAGGGAGAAGAAGGGGGAGGGGGGGCAGTTACCAACCTGTTTTACAAAGCCAGCCTTAATCATGCTTAGTGCTGGTATGTAGTTCTCTGCATCGCTCCTGCTTATAAGCATTTGATTTAATTTACTCATTTTTTTTCTTTTCAGACTAAAACAGATGCACAAGAATGGTCCAAGAACCAAAAGATGAAGGCCTAGTGTTTGGTGCTGGAAAAAGCCAGAACGTAACCCTAACCTAGCCAGGCCCCTCCCTCCGCACTGCACCCCCAGCCAGGCCCCTCCTTCCACACCACGCCCCCAGCCAGGACCCTCCCTCCGCACTGTGCCCCCCAGCCAGGCCCCTGCTTTGGAGTAGAGTGTGTACTCCAGAAGTGCTGTCTCTGTTGGGGGAAAAACGTTCATTTTAATCATGTACTTGACATTTTCAAATATAAGTAACTTAATGTTTATTTTAACTAATGTTAAATTAACAAATTTCAGTATAATCAATATATAAAGTACAAATAGTCGTATGCTTTATATTTTGGTTTTATGTATTTTGTTATAAAATAAATGCCTTCTATCCTCTAACTAGATTGTAGAGTTTTCATAAATAGAGAGTTCTTCATAAGGGTTTGGCTTGTAAATATTTTGATGAATAAAATTCCTGGACTATATAAATTCTGAGATCACATAATACAACTACCCAAACATCTGACATTCTTTAACACTAAGAACCATTTGTGGCTGGACAGTGGTGGTACATACCTTTAGTCCCAGAACTTGACACAGAGTCAGGCAAATCTCCGTGAGTTTGAGGCCAGCCCAGTCTACAGATCAAGTTCCAACACAGGTTCCAAAGCTACACACACATACACAAACACACACACAAGAAAAAAAAGGGGGGGAACCCTGTGTCTAAAAAAACAAACAAACAATAAAAACCATTTGTGGGGCCACAAAACCATCTAAAATCCATGCCAGAAACCCAGAGGAAAAAGGACCTGATTCCCAAAAGCTCCTGTGCTCTGGTTATGTGCACCATGGCACATGTGCACCCGCATACATACGAACAGCACGCTACATACAACACACTAAAGTGTATAAACTGATAAACCTTGTTTTTCTTTTGTGAAGAGGGGTTTCCCTTTGCTTGTCTTTGAAAAATCTCCCTGTGTATCTGTGGCAGGCCACTGTGTAGTCTAGGCTAGCCTCAGACTCACCTAGCTCCCAGGTCTGAGATTAAAGGTGTGTACTATCACACCCCTGGCTCTTAAAAAACACGTTTTGGTGTTCTTGGCTTTTTCCTTTATATTTCTGATGTGGGAGTGATTTCTTACTAATAAAGAAACTGCCTCGGCCCTCATAGGACAGAAAATTAGGTAGGCGGAGTAGACAGAAGAGAATGCTGGGAAAAAGAAGCTTTAGTCAGTGAGTCGCCATGATGCTCCCACTCCAGACAGACGCAGGTTAAGATCCTCTCTGGTAAGCCAGCTCGTGGGCTACACAGAATATTAGAAATGGGTTAGAACAATATGTAAGAGCTAGCCAATAAGAAACTGGACCTAGCCGGGCCAGGCAGTGTTTGAAAGAATACAGTTTCCGTGTAATTATTTCTGGGTATAAACTAGCCATGTGGGCGGCCGGGTGCCGGGGACGCAGCCCCGCCGCTCCTATTTCAACATATTTCCTATTCTCATTAAGCAGGAAAGTCTGATATCTGTGGTGAAGTAACAGTTTGCTGAGAAGTCTTAACATTGTTAATCAGGGGGCAGTGCCAGGCACACATCAGTTCAGTGGGAAAGGAGCAGTCGAATTTGTTCCGTCTTACCATACATGTTCCCTTAGGTATGTGGTCATGCCTAAAATCCCAGCCCTTGTGTGGGGAAAAGGAGAGGTCTGGGGCTGTTAGTAGCTCAGTGGTAGAATGAAGGCTTAGCCTGCAAGAAGTGTTCAACTCCAGCACCATGGAGGAGGACCCGCAGCAGCAGCAGAAGAACACACTGGGCATGGAACTTCGGGTGTTGAGCTAACAAGAGTTCAGCACTGTGCTACATCACCAACCTACAGCATACAAACAACATAGACAGATATGTCATAAGGCAAGATTACAACAAAGATTTTGTTATTTCCCGCCTCAGGTGCTGGGGATTGAACATAGGGCCTTGTGCATGCTAGACAGGCATTCAACTGTATTACCTCCCTGGCTTTAGAGGATGGACCTTAATTGACTTTGCTTTTTACTGTAGAAATAGACCACTTTTTTCTATCAAATGGAGTCAGTGTTCCAATTAACTGAACAGACATGGTTAGTTTTATAGACAGGCAGACTGAAGTTCTGGACAAAACCAGGGATGGACCCACCAGGAGTCCTCAGGGGGGCAGCATTTGTTTGGTTTGAGTCCACAGGCCAGGCCTCAGTTTACACCGGAAGTGTAATATCTGTGTCCATGTGGAGTCTTCATTTGTTTCTTTCTTTGCTTTAAAATGAGCTTTGGCTGTGTGGCCCTGCCTGGCGGGGAAATCACTCTGCAGATAAGAATTGCCAAAAATTTGCAGCGATCCTCTTCCCTGTGCTTCCGGAGGGCTGGGATTACAGGTGCACACCTCCGTGCACGGTCTCTCTCTCCTCTTATATCCGACTATGAAGTTACCAAAAATATTCAACCCCCTCCCCCCAGGCCTTTTCTCTCTCCATTTTGTAATTAATGCATAGACGAGAAGTTTCTGCCCTGTGCTCAGGTACAATATGCCAGTACTTAACAAATACTTGTCTCCCATCCACACTGCCCCCTTTAACACCTGCCTCCTTGACAGTCCTGTTCACTGTCCCATTGCTCCTTAAACTTAACATGTCCAGAGCTGAACTCCCCTAGCTTGTCTTCTGGTGATGTCATTTTCAATAACTCATATACCCTACCACCAGCTGCAGTGCATCCACAACCCGCCGTCATCCCTGACCCTTCCTGTAGCTCCCCCACTAACCCCAGCCCTCAGGACTCAAGTGCCAAGCCCTAATGGACTATATCGCCAAACGGTTATTTTTTTAAAGATTTATTTATTTTTGTTCTATGTGTATCGGTGTTTTCCCTGGATGTATGAATGTGTACCACATGCATGCTTGCTCTTCATGGAGTTCATTGGAAGGTGTAGGATTTCCTGAGCAAACACACAATAGTGGGAACCAAACCTAGGCCCTCTGCAAGAGGAGCAAGTGTTCACAACCGTTGAGCCCCAATCCTGTTTTGTTTTGTTTTTTAAACAATGAATGAATGGATATTTCCAAATGCACATAAGAGTGAAGGGAAACCGAGGAGAGAGAAAATCACTATCTCAATTATAGTAATGTTTGTGGTATAAAACCATCAGTGCTCACTAAATGGTGTTTGAGCTGGATGCCTCTGGGGATGACTAGGCTTTCACACTAGTAGTCAAGCCCTGTAACACTAGGTCAAGTCAGACTGGCTTAGCTGAGGCTAGCCTTGAATTCCTTCCTTCCTCTTTCAAGAGCTGGAATGACAGGAGTGTGCCTCCGTGGCTTAAATTACACCTTTTAAAAAGGCGCACTAACTGTTTTACTCAATGAGAATGTTTTCTTTCTTTCTCTCTTTCTTTCTTTGGATTTTTTAAATTGATTTTTATTGAGCTCTACATTTTTCTCTGCTCCCCTCCCTGTCTCTCCTCTCCCCCTCAAGTTCTTGCAAGATCCCCCAAGCTCCCAATTTACTCCAGGAGATATTGTCTTTTTCTACTTCCCGAGGATGTTTTTCAAAAGAGGAGAAAGTACTTGGGGCAATCACAATCTAGCAAGTTCTGACAAAGCCAATGATTTGGGTAACCATTACCAGGAATGCAAAGCAATTAGATAAAGGATATCAGAGACTCTGTCACCTGACTTCCAATCAATCTTATCATCCATCAGTAGAAAGGAGACAACCAGAAAAGACTCTTGGTAGGATGCTGTGAACTCAAAAACAGCGCTTGTAAGTATCCTTGCAAAATAAAGTTTCAAACTGGCCCAGATCAAGTCTTCAAGTCAGATATAACTTCCAGTCTTTGGGCAGAACAGAACACGGAAATGCCAAGTTAGTGTCGGTAGCTCAGTGGTGAAGGGGCTGCTTAGCATGCACCAGAGAACAATCAGCTCCGAGGAAGAAAGGTTGGCTCAGGCCCAGGGCCTCAGAGCTTTCAGTCCAGGGTGAGTTGGCACCATTGTCTTTGGGCCTGGGGTGGGGCTGAGCCCGCTGGCGGGGTCACATGACCAAGCAAAGCTGATTGCCTCACCACAGCCAGGAAGCAGCAAAAGCATCAGCTTGGCCGGGCGGTGGTAGCACACGCCTTTAATCCCAGCACTCGGGAGGCAGAGGCAGGCAGATCTCTGGGAGTTCGAGGCCAGCCTGGGCTACAAGAGCTAGTGCCAGGACAGGCTCCAAAGCCACAGAAAAACCCTGTCTCGAAAAAAAAAAAAAAAAAAAAAGCATCAGCTTGGGCAGTATCCCTTCAAGTCCCTCCCTCAGTGATGTAACCTCCTTCTACCAGACCCCACTTCTTAAAGGTTCCATTGTCCCTCTAATGCTGCCACATGTCATTTGGGGGATTTAAATTTGATGATTCTGACATCCTACTTACTGTATGAGTGAGGCACCTAGGACTTAAAATTTGAGGCATCGTTGTCTTCAAGTGTTTTCGGAGAGCCGAGCGTGTTATTCTCTGCAGTCTAGAACATTTCTTTTTCTCTCCCATGTTTCCTTTGTTTGAGTTTTGTTTACTTGTTTGAGACATGATTTTATGTGGCCCTTACTGACTTTGAACCCTACACCTGCAAGATAGCCCTGAACTCCCTGCACCCACCTCCCAGGTGCTGGGATTATAAGCACCTATGTCACTAGGCCTGGCTGCTGTTTTCTTAAGTCTTTTTTAAGTAATTATTTTTAATATTATTTTTAACTAATATTTTTTGAGGATTATCTGAGATAGGAGAAACCCTCATCAGAATATATTGTATGGAAAAATGTTTTCAGTAAAAAAAATATTGTATTTACTCTTTGAAAAGTATATATACTTACATATAAATATATGTATGTATATTGATCATAATTGCCCCCAGTATCCTCCCTACACGATCTTCCAGCATCATATAATCATAGTTTACACTGCACTGCATTATAAGAAATCAATTTTATAAGTAGAAAACATACAATTGAAGTAATTATGAGCTGAAAGCCAGTGGGTCATGTTTTTTTTAATAATTATTTATTATGTATACAATATTCTGTCTGTGCGTATGTCTGCAGGCCAGAAGATGGCACCAGGCCTCATTACAGATGGTTGTGAGCCACCATGTGGTTGCTGGAAATTGAACTCAGGACCTTTGGAAGAGCAGGCAATGCTCTTAACCACTAAGCCATCTCTCCAGCCCCCGGGTCATGTTTTAATAAATAAAATTCAAGCTTTTTATCCAGGTAAGGTAGGCATACTATAATCTCAGTATTTTGGAGGCAGAGGCAACAGGATCAAAGTTCAAGACCATCCTGGGCGACACAGTTAAAAACAAAACTGTAAGTGACCAGACAGATGCGCCTGGCTTTTACCCCAGCTTAGTTTTTCATTGGTGTAATGGCTGCAATCTTATCATTAAACTGTACATCAGTGACAACTTTTTAAAAATCATTTACTATTTGACCAGTTAGCTCTTTGTCTACAGCACTGCAGAACTCATCTCTCTTTCAGAGTAGAAGTACCAGGGGCCTTAAAGGCTCGTGCGCTGGCATAGCCTTAGCCTTCTCAGTAAGAAGAATCCAGCCTGTTCTGCCTGTCGGCCAGAGTGGCGCACACCTGTAATTCCAAGAACTGGGAGACAGCAGCAAGGACTGATATAAGGATGAGGACGGCGTGGACGACAGTGAGACACTGTCTCAAAAACCAGAGCAAGGGCCAATGAGATGAGTCATGGCGTCAAGATGTTTGCAGTCGAGGCTGGCAGTGAACTGGTCCACTGCTGTCCGAGAGACCCGAATGGTGAAGAACTGAAGGAAAACTCGAACTCATTTCTAAAAGTTATACTCCTGGCTCGTTTGTCAATTTGACACCATCCAGGGTCTGTTGGGAAGAAAGAACTCGAGAAAGTGCCTCCACCAGACTGGCCTGTGGGCGAATCTGTGAGGCTTTCTCTTAATGATTCATGTGGGAGGGCCCAGCCCACTGTGGGTAGTGGCACCCCGGGCATGTGGTTTGCGGCGCTATAGATAACAAAGCAGGCTGAGCAAGCCATGAAGAAGGCAAGCCAGGAATCACGTACGCTGATTCTAACACTTGGGAAACTGAGGCCAGGGAATATTGGGTACTGGACCAGCCTGGGCTACAAGTGAGAGTCTGTCTCAATAAAACAAACAAGTGGGGTTGTGGGGAACCCACAAATATCAAGAATTTTAAGATATATATATGTATATATATATAGTATAATTTTCTCTTGTTTTTAATAATGCCCTGTCGGGATGCCCCCACACCCGCTTTAAGGCAGCACGTTCCTGTGAAGTACTAGCTGTGCTAACTACACTTCTGCTCAGACTCTGAAAGGCGAGCGCTATCATGGAATAAACAAATCAAGAGCACACATACCAAAAGGACTAAATGCAACAGAGTCTTGGGTTCAGGTCATGCTGGGCTCGAACTTCTAACCCCTCTTCCCGTTGTCTGAGTGCAGAAGTAGCAGGTGCTGCCCTGCCACACTCACTAAAAGAATGCTGTCCACCCACCCCTATACTGGAGACAGAGCCAAGCACCAGAGAATACAAGGTAAGTGCTCTGCCTCTGGGAAATAGCCCCTCCCCCTTTGAATTGAAAGAGAACATTAGAAAATCGATCACAAAACCCAAATATATGCTTGGCTGCTATCAGTAGCAGAACACTTGCCTAGCAAGTGTAAGAGGCCCCGGTTGCCATTTTGCCATTATCTGCTCCAGGGACTCCACAAGAAAGAAAGAAAAAAAGAAAGGAGGGAGGAAGAGAGAGAGACAGACACAGAGAGAGAAAGAGAGAGAGAGAATGAACCACAAGCCTTGCCATTTTATCTAAATACACCGAACACTTTTCAGTTCCCAGAATTTTATTCAAGCTGAAGCTAAACCCAGGACAGTAAAGAGTGTTTGTCATAACTTTCCAAAGGATTCATAAAACCCTCTTCAATTACATATTTCTAGTCTTTAGGGAAGGGACAAGTCCCCACATCGACCAGGCTAGCCTCAAGCTCTACAAAGTCAAGGATGGCCTTGAACACCTGACTCCCTAGCCTCTACCTCCCAAGCACTGGGATTGCAAGCTTGTACCACCAGCCCCAGCAGTGGCCATGACCTGGCACTGTAGCCTCGGCTTCCTGGGGGCTACAATTGCTACTGTGAGCTGTCACAGAGCCTTTCTTTTTTCCAAACAAGTTCTTATATATTTATTGGTAAGCCAACCTACTAGGCAGAATGGGGGAGGGGGGCGGGGGAATTATATTCCCAGAAAAACACATCCAACTCAACAAGATAATGGGGACATTTTCAGCTCAATACGTTTCGATGGCAGTGGCCGTGGTACCGCCTCTGTGTGGGTGCCTTCTCGCATGCAATGCCTGTGGACCGTGCTTGGTTCTCCAGTCTCCTCTTGGAGGGGGGCTTTAGGTGACCTCTGGTCTCCATCTGCTTCCATCAGGGGATAGATAAGGTGGTGTCATAACTTTATTTCTTTTGGTGGAATCCCTTATGCCTGAAAAGTCTCCTGAGAAGGAGGAATAGGGCCCCTGTGTCAGCAAAACAATGGGAAAGGGATGGGCCTCGGGGGCCGGTCTTGGTCTAAACTGCAAAGTAAAGCTCTACAAATTTCCCTCTTTGTTCTTAGCTGGCGGCTCCTTTCTTCTTAGCTATCATTGTTCGTTCGGCTGAAAGTCTGATAACAAAAATTTTAGGCCAGTGGCCACTTTGCTCAGGCTCACTGTTTCTGTTTGAAGCCATGGTCAGCATTCCTAATGAAAAGCCACAATGAACTCTTGTTAAGGGTTGGTCTGTTTTAGAAAACAAGGTGGGACACAGCCTCTGTTTGGGAGGGCACTTAGTTAGTGGAGGCAGTTTCTCACCCTAACAGAAAAGTATATATCAAACCTGAAGGCTTGTGTTTCTGAACGCTTGACAGCCACCGCCCAAGAGGACAGGTTGTGGTGGTGAGATAGAACAAAAGCCTTCACAATGACCAGCATCCAGCCATGCATCTGGAGTTGGTAGCCGATGGGCACAGTGGACTCTGCGCTAGCTCACAGGTTCCGGACTCCAGGAGACAACCTGCTTCTCAAAATCAAGCCCCTTCCAGGTCAGCCCCTCTGCATTCTTTGTCCCTTAAACTCCCCAGTTTGTTTTCCCTGGGTTCTTCAGCCCCCTTCTGCAGAAAATGCCACCCTCTGCCTCCTGTCTGATTTCCTGGGGCCGCAGGCTATCCCAGCACACACAGAATGGAAGAATAGAAGGGACATAGAACACATCCGATCAGAATCAAGCTTTGCAGAACACTGTCTCCGGGATGCGCGTTGCCAATGCAACTATTCATTTTATAGGGTTCATTGGAGCCCTGCCCCTGCCCACCATCCCTTTGTCTCTCTTGTTTCTCTTTCTCAGCTCACACATAGATAGATCTTAGCCTGGAGCCTGTGAAGTCACTCTCACTGACTTCACACACCTTTACTCTACTACTGATAAAGACACCCTAAGGACAGGCTCCTTTCAGCTCCAGGTTTGAAAGTGTCCCTCTGTGGTTATGACAAGCACAAAGGCAGGAGCATGGGGCAGCTGGTCACAGTGCTTCCACGATCCAGAAGCGGAGGTGTGTGAACACGGGCATGTGGTTTGCTTTCTCCTTACCCAGCCAGCGTCTACTCAGCTCAAGGAGCCCAATTCAGAAACTTCCTCAAAGACATGCCCAGGGGTTTGTATCCATGGTGAGTCTCAACCCTACCAAGCTGACAATCAAGATGCTTTCATGGTGATTCTCAACCCTTCCAGCTGACAATCAAGATGTTTCCATGGTGATTCTCAGTCCCACCAAGCTGACAATCAAGATGTTTCCATGGTGATTCTCAACACTACCAGTTGACAATCAAGATGTTTCCATGGTGATTCTCAGTCCCACCAACCTGGTAATCAAGATGTTTCCATGGTGATTCCCAGTCCCACCAACCTGGTAATCAAGATGTTTCCATGGTGATTCTCAATCCTCCCAGCTGACAATCAAGACACACCAACACACCCAGCAAATGATTTATACCTACACCTACTTCTCCCTCGTTCTTTTGTTGTTTGGTTTTGTGTTTTGAAATGGGGTCTCACTAAGTAACCAAGGATGACCTTGAACAGCATCCTCCTGCCTCAACGTCATTCTCAGCATCAAAACAGCATGCATTAGATGCAGTTCTTGCTGTGGTTTTGTTGTTGTTGTTGTTTATTCTTGCCCAGGTTACCCTGGAACTTTCTGTAGCCTAGGCCAACTTCCAACTCTCCTCAGGCTCTTAGTTCTGGAATTGCAGACATGAGCTGCCATGCCTCGTTTAATTCTGATATTTTGATATCCCTCTCTAAGAGATATATATGATCTCACTTATATTGCTTAGTGTGGGATAACCCACAATCATAGTATCCAAGAGGCTGAATCAGTAGGGTCATGAGTTTGAAGCCAACTTGGACTATAGAATGAGTTCAAGGCCAACATGAACTATATAGTGAGACCAAATCCCAATTAATAACAACAAGTATTATCAAAGTCATTTAAATATATGCAAATTAATAGAATGTTTGCCCAACATATTAAAAAAAACGCAGGTTTCATCTCATATGGCAAAATGAATACTAGTTTTCCTTTTAATTTATTTTTTTGTGGGGTTTGCTTGTTATTGATGTTGTGGGGATGGAAACCAGGGCTTCCTATAGTGAGACTATCATTAGGTTACATCCACAGCAACAAAAATAAATAAGTTCATCTGCAGTATAAGCATCGTTTCAGTCATCACTTTGTACACATTGTCTCTCAGTCTTAGGAGGCAAGTGTGGTGGCTCACACCTGCAATTCCAGTATTCAGGAGCTGAGACTGGAGGACCACTATAAGTTGGAGATCAGCATGGTCTACATAACAAGTGTCAGTCCAGATAGGACTACATAACAAAACCCTGTCTCAAAATAAAAATGAATGAATGAAAAATAGAAAAAATAAATTAATTTAAAAATAGAATTTCTTGATACCACTGACATTTTCTTCCATTACACAATTTTCAGGAATTCTATGGCCTTCTCAGAAGCCAGCGCTCTTTCTCTCTCAGCTCCTTCTACGGCTCCCCGCCCCCTCTTTCTCTCTCCTCTCTTGCATTAGCTAATTTTCATTGCAGTATTAAAATACCATGACCAAAGGCAAATGAGGGAAGAAAGAGTTGCTTTTGGCTGACAGGTAGTTTTAAGATGTCAAAGGAGACATGGTAGCGGATGGGCGGAGCAAAGCCGCAAAGTGTATAGCGGAAGCAGAGCAGTGGACAGGAAGTAGGCAAAGGATGGATGCTCTCAAAGCCACCCCTGGTGGCGTTCTTCCTTCAGCAAGGCTCTGCTTTGGAAAGGTTCCTTAAGCTTCACCAACTGTGCCAACCAGGACCAGGTGCTCAAATCCTGAGCCTATAGGAGACAGTCAAGCGACTGTACCTGTCTGTATCCCCTCCTCCTCCCGCTTCATCTTTCTAGCTTATACAACACTTACTTTAATTAGTTTATAGTTATCCTTTTTTGAGATAGGATTTCTCTATTATGTAGTTCTGGCCGTCCTGGAGTTCCATATGTAGGCCTTGATCTCACGGACATCCACCTGCCTCTTCCCCAAGTATTGAGAAATATGGGTGTGTATTACCACACCCAGCCAGCATAGTTACTTTAGTTTTTATTATGTGTGTGTGTGCGCATGCATTCGGTCACACGTATGGATGTGGGTGCACATGTACACTCGTGGACATCAGGGGGCAACTAAGCAGGAGTTGGTTCTTTTCCACCATAAAGTTCCCCCAAATCCAACTCAGGCCACCAGGCTTAGTGGCATGTGCTTTTACCAACAGGCACATCTCACCAGCCACAATAAATGGTAATTTAATCAAAAGAGTGGAGCTTCATAGTCTGATTTCTCTTTGGGCCACCAGCTCACAGAGAATGATGACATGGAGACTTCTTAATTAGAGAAGCTTGGCCATTAGTTAGGCTGGCCACACCAGCTCTTCCAGCTTCAATTGACCCACGTAGGTTCGTCTACGTTCTGCCACTTGTGTTGCCTCTCTTCCGTTTTGCAACTCCTGTCTCCTCTCGGTCTGGCTGATGACTCCTCTTTTCTTCTTCCCAGAGTCCTCTCTGTCCCTGGAAGTCCTGCCTATACCTCCTGCCTCGCTACTGGCCATTCAGCTCTTTTATTAAACCAATCACAGTGACACATTTTCACACAGTGTAAAGAAATTTTCCATGACAGGCCTCCATTTCTATTTCTCCTATACCAGATATTCATTTATTATAGATTTTTTTTCTATATTTAATCATGCTTACCCTCTTGGACAATTACAAAACCTTCAAAAAACATTCACCAAGAAGCTAAAATGAAATTTTTAGCCCATAGATATTGGAAGTTCACAGCATTCTTTATTTTCTAGATGCTATGTGGTAGTGCCTTGTTAAGAAAGTCTTTATGGGGCTAGAGAGATGGCTCAGAGGTTAAGAGCACTTGCTGCTCTTCCAGAGGTCCTGAGTTCGATTCCCAGCAACCACATGGTGGCTCACAAACATCTATAATGAGATCTGGTGCCCTCTTCTGGCATGTATGCATACATGCAGACAGAACACTGTATATATAAATAAATCTTTAAAAATAAAATGAAAGTCAGAAGGAATGTCACTAAATGTATAGACGTGTTCTTGCAAACAGGAATGAAATGTTCAGACTACATGCTTATCCCATACAGTATGGACCTTCTGAACTACTGATGTAAATAGAAGAGATTCAAGAACAATGGTTAAGAGCACTTGTTGAGGACCTGGGTTCAATTTCCAGTACCTACATGAGGCTCAAAACTGTCTGTAACTCCAGGTTCTGGAGACCCAATATCCATTTCTGACCTTGGAGGGTACCAGACATACAAGTGGTACACAGACATACATGCAAGCAAAACACCCATACATATAAAGTAAAAGTACTTTTTAAGGAAACATATCTAGAGGCAGGGAACATAACTGAGTTGGTGGGGTGCTTTGAGAGTATACATGAAGCCCTGAGTTAGGTTATCAGCACTGTCCCTAACATAACACATTATTATATGGAAGCAGGAAGATCAGAAGTTTGAGGTCATCCCCGGCAGCCTGACATGCATGAGATCCTGGTTCAAAAAGTTAATATAAATAAAGGACTAAAACAAAATTGTATATAGCTCATTATCCCAGGAATCCTGGAGGCAGAGTCTGGAAGACTGACAAAGGTCCAAGGCCCTCCTGGTCAATACACTAAGTCCAGGCCAGATAGAGCTACCCAGCAAGACCCTGTCCCAAAAGAAAAAAAAAGAAAGGCTTATATTGTTGAGCATGCTGGTGTGGATAACTGTAAGCAAAAAAAAAAAAAAAAAAAAAAAAAAAAACCTGGGAGATTCAAGACCCAAGATCAGGAATGTAAGAACACCATCAGGTACAGAACAAGTCTAAGTCCCCACCTGTGCTTACCTAAGATGCTGCCCCCTCCCCACCAAAACCAACCTCAAACACAAACTACTTCCACCGGGGCTTAAACCAAATAAAGGAAACATTTAGAGAATTCCTATTACCTGTGGTGACTAAAAGGCACATTCTGTGTCCATTAGCTCAGGAGAGAAGACTGTGTCTCCTCTGGTGGAGTCCTTGGGGTCAGACCTGTGGGACTGCTGAGTCACATGAGCGGGAATGGCAGCCGTGTCTTGTGTGGCTTCACTGCAGAAGAGTCCTCACAACTGTGTATTTTAATCGACTGTGGAGGAGCCCTGGAGATTCAGCTCGTTGGAAGAGTGTGTGCCTAGCACGTACAGGACTCCTGATGGCTCCGTCTCCAGCACCATGCACTCACTAGCAAGGAAAAACAGCAGACTTAATTTCTGTGTTCAGCCAGTTGACCAAATCGCTATAAAACCAAATACAGCAGAAAACGTCTATCATATAAGGCCTTTAGTCATGGGTTTGTTATTAACTGTCATTTCAGAAAAGGAAAGAGGGAAGTCAAACTGATTATGGGGCAAACATTTCTACAGACAGGAAGCCAGACTGAGCTCTCTGTTCTAATGTTTGTGTTTGTTTTGTTTCATTTGGAATATAGAGTCTCACTCAGATAGCTCTGACTGGCCTCGAACTTGCTGTGTAGACCAGGCTGGCCTCACAGTCACAGATATCCACCTGCCTCTGCCTCCTGAGTGTTGAGATTAAAGACATGTGCTACCATGCTTGGCCATTTTTTAATGATTCTGTGTGTGTAGCTTTAGAGGATATGAGGTCAATGGATTGGGGTGAACTAAACAAATTGTTACACTCTCTTGGGCACCATAGTTGCCATTAATTAATTTATACATAGTAACATCATTATTTACATATTAATTAAGAACATTTTCTTTCAGACAAGATCTTATATAGCACAGGGTAGCCTTAAACTCACTGTGTAAGCAAGGTTTTATGAGTGATAGAATTGTGAGTTTGCCCAACATGCCTGCTTTTATGAGATACTAAAGATCCAGGATCCAGTCTGCTGGTATAGCTGCATTCTAACATGATATCTATCTATCTATCTATCTATCTATCTATCTATCTATCTATCTATCTATCTTCTGCTTACCTATCAATCTATCTATCTATCATCTATCTGTCTATCTATCTGTCCATCTATCTAGGTGGTGTGTGTGTGTGTGTGTGTGTGTATCATTTTGGAGCTGAGGATGACCTTGAACTCCTGACCCTGACCCCACTAGCTTCCACCTACCAAATGATGGACTTAGAGGCTTGCACTCTTCTACCAGGTTTTTTATTTATTTTATTTTTATCTGTAATTTCTTATTTGATTTTTTTTTTATGTTTGGATGCTTGGCTTCCATGTTTGTCCTAGCTACCCCATGTGTGCAGTGCTCTTCAGGACCAGACAATGTTGGATTTTTTGGGACTGTGGGCCACTCACTATGTGGGTGCTGGGAACCAAAGGTGGGCCCTGCCGAAGAGTAGCCAGGGCTTTTAACTGTTCAGTCATCAATCAAGCTCCTGTTTATTTTTTCAGAGATAAATTTAGTTTTATTTTCTGCATATGAGTGTTTACCTGCATGTATGTATATGAGCCATGAAGGTGCCTCGTTCATGAAGGAACAGGAATTACAGGCAGTTGTGAGCCACCATGGAGGTTCTCGGAACTGAATCTGGGTCTTCCGGCAGAGCAGCAAGGGCTCTCAACTGCCAAGTTATCTCTTTACTATTTTTCTTTTGTTTTGAGACGAGGTCTCACTGAGCAGGTCTATCTGTCCTAGAAATTCGCTTTGTGGACCAGGCTGGCCTTGAACTCACAGAGATCTGCCTTCCTCTGCCTCCCTTACCGGTGTTGGGATTAAAGGTGTGCACCTCCATGCCTGGCCAAGATTGATTGATTTCTATTTCCTGGTTATGTGTGTTTTGGCAACTTCTCTGCCTGTGCACCATATGTATGGAGAATGTATGGAGGCCAGAGAGAGCATTAGATGTCGGAGCTGGAGTTATGAAAGAGGCAGCTCCTGCTTCTGGGAGCTTGCACCGAATCCCTGTTCTCTACAGAGGCGGCAGGTGCTCTTAACCACTGAGTCATCTCTCCAAGCCATCTAAACTTATTTTTAAATACCTGTTTTATTTTCTTGACTACATTGCACCAAATTCTCTCTTTTATTTGCTCCTATTGCCTATGCCTCCAAAACAGAATATGTGTTCCATGAAGGCTACATCCCCACCATTAAGGAAATAAAAATTTAGAAAGTGGCTGTTGTTGTATTCCCAACCCCCAAAATGCCTGTGGTGCCCAGCATGGAACAGCTGCGTTCACTCCTCTCTCACCCCTACCCCCCAAACCTGTGATCAATGCTGGGAAGAAAAGAATAGAAATAACAATCACTTTTTGATATCTTCATACTGAATTTTCACTGGAAATGAATTTTAATAACTACTTAAATAAACCTTTCTTTCATGCATCTGAGAAAGCAGGAAGAGCCATTTTCCTGTCTCCTCATTGCCGGGTACGTAAATACCTCTGAAACATAACATCTTGTCCCAAAGTCACAAAGTTCTGCTGGGTATGACGGCACAGGCCTATAGCCTCTTCTGGAGACTGAAGCAGTGTGACTGCTCTAAGTCTGGGGCCAGTCTGGTTTGTGTTTCAAGTTTCAGGCCTTCCAGGGCTACACAGAGAAGCCTGCTCACAAAAGGAAAAACCAAGTTTCTCTTTTGTGCGGTTGGCTTGACGGGACTTCTGCCCCTGACTGGTCCTGAGATGCACGCATGGGTCAGCTTGTGCTAGGGTCTACACTGGAGGACAGAAAACGGCGAGACGGCCAAGGGCACAGAACCCCCCTCCCATTCTCTTTTCCCCCTGAGAGCCAGGTTGTTGAAGAATCCCATGGCTAAAATAGTTCTGCCATGGGGAGTGACGGCGCCCCTCTTGTGCCTCTCCCCAACCTCAAAAAGAAAGCTGCCCTCAGTGTCCTGTCATGAGCCCCCGGGTTCGTTGCCTTTTTCCTCCTCCTAACGATCCTCAGACTGTTGTGTTTCATGTAAGGAACTCCATCTTTCTCCCCGTCTCTTTTTCCACAAAAGAACCAGCCAGGTGTGTACGTATGTGTGCATGTGTGCGCAGTGGGTAGATCTCAGACGAGTTCCAGAGAAATATGGTCAAAATGTATTGTTTTATGCATGAAATTCTCAACAGAATTAATTAAAATGATACATTCTAAAACCCAAACCCCATATGTGCAGACCTACAATTCCGGCACTCGGGAAGCTAAGCCTGGAGGATTTGAAGTTTGAGGTCAGCTTCAATTACATGGTGAAACCTGTCTCAAAGTAAATAGCCAAATAAACAAAACCGCGTGGGCAACTCAGTTGCTAGAGCGCTCCCCTAGCATGCAAAAGGTCTTTGACACCACATGGCACGTAACTGTCACCCCGTTTCAGGAGGTCTGGGACTCATTCGATCTCATCTCAATGATTAATTAATTTATAATAAGGTAAAAAGCTTATATAGCCTGGAACACTGGTGCTTCGGAGGCAGAAGCCAGAGAATTGATGTAATTATTAAGGCAGCTTGGTTTTACATATCAGGATGAGAAAGAGAAAGAGGGAGGGAAGGAGAGAGAAAGAGAGAGAGAGAGAGAGAGAGAGAGAGAGAGAGAGAGAGAGAGAAGAGAGAAGAGAGAGAGAATACCAGCATATTCTATTCCTGGGAAGTCCCTGCTGTTCCTGTCCCCCTCTTACTCACCACCTTGTGACTAGATAGGTAAGTCTAGGACACTGGGGGCAGGGAAGGGAACAGGATTAAGGTCCACCTGACCTTCACGCAAAACTCTGGCTTCTTACTAAGGAAGTTGGTATGTAAATCTCTTCTCTCTTATCGTCCTTATCTATGAATCAGACCCGGATTCTCGAAGAGAGAGGGTAGAGGGGACGTGCTGAGCCCCTCACGTGTCCACTATTGTAAATACTCTGCCTTTTTTGTGGTAAATGAGAATTGTATGGATCTTGGAATCTTGAAAAATGTGTCCTTTACTTTTCCTGGCCCTGAGATTCCTCGCCAGTCCTTGTTCAAACATAGAGACCTCGCTTCTCCCAGAAGACTTTAAAAGACTAAACACTTTGAGCAGAAAGTCCTCGTCACTCTGACAGCCACTAGCAGGATTGACGAGCTCCAATCGTTTATGGTTTTCAGTTCCAAGTATTTTTCTGAGCAGCTAGATGAAAGAAATGGCCCCTCCAGCTCTGTTCCTTTGTTTGTTTGTTAATTTGTTTGTTTGTCTTTTGGAACAAGAGCTCATGTAATTCCATAAAAAAATTATGTTGATGCAACTTCATACTTCGCAAAAAGATGGAAGAACCTTGCAAGCGATGCTTGTTTACCTTTGCCCTGACTGTCTGAATGTCAGCATCCCGTGGGGATTTTGTTTCTTTGAGCATGTAGTGAGCACTTCACAGACATCGTTTCTATTTCTGCCAAAGGGTTTTACTTTTCTAATTTAGTAGTTTTGTTTTGGTGGGGGCGGGGGCGGTGAGCGCGTGTTATGGCGAACTCCTGGACGTCAAGAGACAGACTCTGGAATCAGTTCTCTCCGTCCACCTTTACCTGGGTTCCAGGGATCCAACTAAGGTCATCAAGCTTGCATCAAGGGGTGGCAAATGCCTTTATCCTTAGAGCCATCTCACAAGACCTGCTGCCAAAGGTTACAATGCACATTTCCTAAAAAGGGACTTTTTCTTACCCAGGCCCGTAGGCGGGTTGACATCAGGAAATTAGCATCGGTACAATACTATTATCTAATCAAGATGTTCCTCAGATTTCACCCATTGTCCTAATGATGCCCTCTATTGCCCAAGAGAACTCCAGATTATTCACTTCACGAAAGCGCCTGCCAAGCCCTCCAATCTCGGCTAATCTGGGACAGCTCCTCGGTCTTCCTTTATCTTCTGTGGCTTGTTTTGAGAAGCTCATATCAGTTTTTTGTAAAACTTTCCCTCCGTCAAATACCCCTTTGATCCCTCTCCTCCAGCATTTGCCTGTCTCCCGAAGCTATGTGAATAGAGTAAATCCCATTTTTATGCCGCCCCCCCCTTTCCAGCACCATTTCTGCAGAGATGTGGGCACCAGTGAGCACTTGGAGCCGCAGTTAGTTCCTCATCCTTGAAGTCGGGATAATTAGACCTACATCATGGCTAGGAAGAAGATGAAAGCAAGTGACATATTTAAAAAGAATTCACCCCATGCATGGCAAGGTCACTTGTTTTTCCTGCGCTTTGGTTCCTCGGTTCTTTATCACCAATGGGTCACACATAAACGGTGTTATTCCACGTGGATGTAAAACTCAGGTTCTAGAACCGCTGAGACCCAGGTCGATAATCGGTAACACCGGTAAACTGCTCACTACTGCTAAACCCGTGGTCAGTCAAAGCAGCTGAGACGTTTCCTGCTGAACCCTTTACCGGTGTGTCGAGAGCATCACCATCCTTATTAGCACAGCTTCTTGGTCTGTCCCCGCTATATACGAGGGCTACTTTGTGTTGTTTCAACCCATCTGCGTCCCTGGGGTCGAAGCAGCCAAGACACTAGGCCGAAAAAGGAATCAAATCCTAAATTGATTTTATAGAAGAATAAAAGGCCCCTTTTCTCTCTTACTATGGTTCATTTCTGCTCGAAGTTTCGAAGGTGGTGTTTGTTTTATTCAAGGCAGGGTTACTCCATGTAGCCCTGTCTGGACAGGAACTCACCCTGAAAACCAGGCTGGCCTCCAGCTCACAGAGATCCACCTGCCTCTGCCCCCCAGGTGCTGGGATTAAAGGCTCTGCTTGCTGTTTTGGGGTCAGCCCTCACTGTGTAGCTCTGGCTATCCTGGAACTCACTTTGTAGATCAGGCTGGCCAGGAACTTACAGAGTCCATCTGCCTCTGCCTCTGGGATTGAAGGTGCACCCCACCACACCAGGTCCTCTCCCTGATTTTGCCTTCCCACCAAACAAGCTGTTCTTTCTAGACAGAATTGAGTGTGACGTCAGCTGTGGTGGCACAGACCTGTAACCCTGGGAGTGTGGGGTAGAGTACTGGGATCAGAGATTCAAGGTCAGCCTCTTCCAGCTGGTCAGCTTGAAGTCGGGCTGAGCTACCTGAAACCCTGTCTCAAAAAAAAAAAAAAAAAAAAAAAAAAAAAAAAAAAAACAAAAATAAAAAGAAATTGATTGGCCAAACTAATGAAATGAACTTTATGTACCTGCCGTGTTTTCTTTCAAATCATGAATAAGAATATTAACAGAGAATGGCCTACTGTGGGAGAGAAAAATGCTGACGAGTTCTTGCAGTTCAAATTCCAAGTCTACCTGAGAATGCTTTTCCAAATCACTTTACTGACTCGCGGACTTGCTCATCTGTTACCATCTTATCCACAAGGGGGACTAAAGACAACCCACCCCCTAAGACCTCTGGCATCCCCTTGGGCTGCAAGTCTAATAGTACCTTCCATTACAGAAGGGGGTCAGGGGAGTGGGGAGGGGGGAAGGAGTTTGTCTTAGCTCAACCTAACTTGTTACTAGTGAAAAGATGTTGATTGCTAGTGATTGTTGCCTTGCTTCTTACAAATGAACTCTTGAAGCTGGGAATTGGAGTGGCTGCCTAGCATGAGCAATTTCAGAGCCTAGGGTTCAGTTCTAGGTGTCACATGTCAACAAAACCAACTCTTTAACCATCTATTCTAGAGCTTTCGTATAGACAGACTCAACAGCGAGCAGATGGCAGAAACCTGCCCCCTTCCAGGCAACACCTCTGAGCTGCCGCCTAACCTAAGGAAGTACATGCTTCTAACACAGAGGAAAAGGTGGGAGTGTGTGTGTGTGTGTGTGTGTGTGTGTGTGTGTGTGTGTGTATGTAAAAAACTTTGCCTTAACAAAAACAACACAGGTATGGTGGTTTTTTTGTTTGTTTGTTTTGTTTTGTTTTGTTTTGGTGACAGGGTTTCACGGTAACTTTGGATCCTGTCCTGGAACTAGCTCTTGTAGACCAGGCTGGCCTTGAACTCATAGACCTGCCGACCTCTGCCTCCCAAGTGCTGGAATTAAAGGCATGCACTACTACCTCCCGGCTACAGCACAGGATTTAAGAGATAAAACGTATAGTCTCAGAATAGTATTTTTTAAAACAAACTCCTTAAGCTATAATATCTTAGGACATTATACTATTCTCGGCTGTTCAACATTTGTACCAAATGTATCGAGGAGAAAACCAATCGGCTTTTCTGTGTACCCAAGTGTGTACTCTCTAACCAGAAGGGAACATTCTGAGAGTGTTTTCAAAGCAAACTAGTTCCTCTACTAGCCTCAGGACCAGGTATTTCTCCTGTCAGGTGTTTAACATATGTACACACTGTTCCCTGAGTCTCTTGGAGATTTAAAGAGCTTGAGCAAAGGGTAAAAAATGTTCTAACTTTCTGAGCCACAAAATTAGCTTCATGGTGCCTATTTGGTATAGGCGAAAAATTTGTTCATTTTGGTGGTGTATTATATTTTTTTTCTTGATGGTTTTTGTTTGGTCCTCTTGGCTGTTCAGCAATCCAGTCAGGCTTAAAGATATGAATTCTGATTTAAATTGACACAATCATCTCGTGTGTTAGTCAATACAGAAGAAGGTCTCCTCTTGTCCTGGAGTGTCATTGGGAGGCGCTGTTAAGCTTGCTGAAATGTACAGAAAAAGCTATAAAGTCGTCAGCAGTCTGCTCAGGGCCTGCTACCGAGAGAACTTCAAATGAAGCACAAATTCCAATTTTCTCTCCCCAAAGCCAATAAGTTCCCGTGTAATGTGTATGTCTGGGGTTTCGCCTTTCATTGTTTCCAACAACGGTCCCACAAGCCACTTTAGGTAAAGGACACAGCTCTATGAAAAATATAGTCTGACTTCTCTCTTACAAGACTCTGGTTACTAAAAACTGTGGTTGGTGAGTTTTCCCCTTCGGTTCTTAGCATAAGTGCAGGGGCTGGAAACGGACAGAGGGACTAGAGTTGAGCCCTTTGGGGAACCGTCCGCTCAAGGAGCAGCGAATTAGCCCACAGCTCTAGCTGTTTACGTAGTCAAGGTGTGTTTGTTCTGTTTGAAGAGACTTCAAAAATAACAATTGTAAACTAGATTACTGCTTTGATCAGGGAATCTGAATCTCTTTTGTTTGACCATGAATAATTGGTCTTTGTAATGTTAATGCCTCTTTTAAGAAATGACTATCAGATCTGTAAATGCGACTTAATTACAGGCAAGAAGTCGTGGAGGGAATCTGTGACGGCATTTTTATGGAAGGTCTTCTTTACTCTTCCTTTAAATCTAATTAGAGTAGAAAGATATTTTAGTGCCCGCAGGGAAAAAAAAACTGTAATTATTCCCGTTGTCAGGGATGTTCATGGGGGTCAGGAGACAGGATATTTAAGGATAGGATTAAAATCATTAGACTGTTTGGCTTTTCTTATAACACAGGATGGTACAAGTTGAGCTGGGGGACCATTTGCTTGCTAACCTGCGGGCTTTAACTAGGCCCGTGACTGGAAAATCTGTCTTTGTAAGACTTCAGGTTGGACTTCCTTGTGACAGTCCATGATTTAAACAATCATGGCTCCTGCCACTCGTCTTAAGAACTGAAACTAGCTCAATATTCCGATCCCAGTGTGTAGGTATAATAGAAAGAAAGACCATGCAAACCATGCTCCGCGGACCTGGCGTTAGCCTGGCGTTGTTGCTGTTTCTGTGAGGTGGATGTCAGTACAGGTTCAGGAGATGCTGTTGAGGATGTGGGCAAAGGGGATTGCTACACAGCAGAGAGGGCAATGCTAGATACGGGGAAGAGTTTCTTCACCGAGCCCGGGGAGGTGGTTTTTTTTTTTTTTTTTTTTTTTTTTTTTTGTGAAATGTTTGTGTGCGGAAGCCTGGGTGCAGAGGGAGGCCTCTTCTGAGGGGGTAACATTTCAGCTGGTCGCGTTTGGTCCATTTCATCATCTGAAGTCACATTTGGACACCAATCAGCCCTTCCGCTAGGTACTGCCCACACCCTTCCACCCCAGACAGTCTCTCTTTCAATACTGTGTTCCCATTTAAACCCACCATTCAAAAGCTACCCCTAGGGAAAAAAACGCGAGCTCTCAGATTTAGGTTTCAGCTCTACTGAGTAGCTCGCTCTCTCACAGCATTTCGCGTTGCGTTTTCCTCCTTTCCTAATTACTGCCGCAATTAGCTTTACAGCATGGAGTTCATTCCAAGCAGCAGAGGGGAGAAGCAGTCACCTTGTTTACTAGAGGCGGGAGAGTGTGTGCCTAGCTTTGTTCTCCCGGCAGTTCAATCTAAAAGCTCTGCTTGGTGTCATCCCACACACTGGTGTGACTGAGCCTGTCTCAAAAGCCCTCCCTCGCAGAGTTAAATCACTTGTCATGGAGACTGATGGAGGGAGAGTCGAAAGAAGTTTCAGACTTAATCAAGGTGGCATTTGTGTTTACCGAGAGGATAGTCTTTTTACATATGAATGATTTTTTTTTTAAATCTGTTATTCCATTCTATTAATGTCACAGAGGAAATCACAAAACTCTTTTGGCTCATCCTTGCCAATTACTGGGGTAGAGGTGCCTGTCGTAAATGGTTCTTTTTGCAGTAACGGGGGGGGGGGGGAAGCAAATTATGAAATAGGCACGTTATTTACGTTTGAAAATAAACTGCATCTCACCCTGGGAAAAGAGGTTCTGGGCAATTTTGCATTGCAACATGACCGAGTCATTAGTTTTAATTTTCCACAACAGAGATTTTCGGGTAATTTGCTTTCATTAGAAGAAAGCAGTTCCTCCTCTTCTGCAACACTATTATTCAACAGCGCCCCTCACCACTGTAGGTAGGGCTCCCCCCACTTCTTTTTTAAAAACCCTTAATTTGTAAGGATAGCCTCGATTTTCCTAAAAATCTAAATACTATGGTGAAATATCTGTGCATCCAGCAAGAGCCAAAACACTGCAGGAGCACACCACGCAAAAGTATCAAAGTCATTCGAATGCTGTAGAGGCAAACCATATCTTAAAGGAGCAAAGGGTCCATAGTGTATCCCTCTACTGAAAAAAATGCAGTAACTGTCCAGGAAGAGCAGCGCTCTGTTACACATTAACCACTGGGGCCATTTCTTGTAGCAAATACAAGGTCTAGGGCTCTAGTCCTATTTCTCAGTAAACACAGGTCTTGCTACCCAGGGAAGCTCATGACGGAAGCCACTGACTGCATCGTGGGATGTCCTGATCTCAGCCGGCCACACGCTTAGCATGATTTGGACATCATCAAGTGCTTATCTTTATTTTGAGGGTAACGCACTGACTTTTCAGCCAGTTCTCTGTTGACTCCGATGTACACCCAATCTAGAATTAATAACTGGCTCCATAGTCACCACGAGATAGGGAAATTATTCGAAGAAAATGAATGGCACAGGCACTCGGTTACCAACGTGCCCATAAACTAGGTTCCCAACATGTTCTGCGGTTTCTTTTCTAACTTAAATAACTTTTCTGTGTACCCTTATCTCCTGGGTACTTCCTGTAAGCTTCGTGTATTATGCAATCGAGCCCATAAATATAGGTAGAAGTTAACTTGAATGGCTCCAGTGGACTTCACCACACACATGTAGTTAAAGCTTTATTACCATTTCGGCCATAAACCTCTCCCTTTTCTTTAAGAGATTGACCAAGCTATCATAAAAATGTATTATTGCCTGTACCTTTGCGAAATATGAGTTTCTAAGAAGTGACTTGCCTCCTTAAACATACTGGACTTTGCCTCAGAGTCCCAACACAGAGCGGTGAACATGCTGTCACACACCAGGATGCTGTGTGCTTGCACACCGACTGTTGCAGGGCTGAGACAGCAACTCTGTTAATGAATCCCCCACCCTCCCATGCCCACCCCCACTTTTGTTTGTTTGTTTGTTTGTTTTTCCAGTTGTGGTCCTGTGTAGCCTGGGCTGGTCTTGAACTGGCTTCATAGTTAAGATGACCTTGACCCCTAACCCTCCTGCAGCCACCTCCAGAGTGCTGGGCTGACTGGCCTGCACCACCAACACCTGCCTTCGGTTCTTCCTGTTTTTAAAAATAATTCTGGAAAAATTGGCACAGTATAGCCCCATTGATGACGTATACCTGAAGGCAGACACCAAAATATTAAACGCTCTACTAAGTAAACAAGGAAGTGGAAAATAGTTTGTTTGGGGGCTGACAAGAGGGCTCGGTGGGTAAAGGTGCTTGTCACTAAGGCTGAAGAGCTGGTTTCCATCTCTGGGGTCTATGTGGTGGAAGGAGAGAAAGGACTCATACAAGTTGTTCTCTCTCTCTCTCTCTCTCTCTCTCTCTCTCTCTCTCTCTCTCTCACACACACACACACACACACACACACACACCTACGAAAATAAATAAATAAATGTAATGACAATTGAAACTTGCAGGTCCAGTGGTGAAAAATCACAGGGCTCTATGTTAAGGTTCTAAGTAGTGTCCAGCGCCCATTGCTCTTCCCTAGGCTTTTCTAATGTTAACCTTTGCATACCCATCATGTGATGATTTAAACCTGGAAAAGAGGGTCCTGGGACCCTTTATCTAACCTGGGACCTCATTTTGGTTTTCCAGGGTGTTTTGCTAATGACCTTTTTCTGGCCCAGAGTTGCTTTATCGTTAATCTTTCTAACCTACAGCAATTCTTCATCGACTTTTGCCTTTTTTGTTTGTTTGTTTGTTTTTCTTTTTCTTTTCTTTCTCCGCCCCCCCCCCCCAAGGTTTCTCTGTATCTTTGGTGCTTGTCCTGGAACTAGATCTTGTAGACCAGGCTGGCCTCAAACTCACAGATATCTGCCTGCCTCTGCCTCCTGAGTGCTGGGATTGTTTGGTTGTTTTCAAGACAGGGTCTCTCTGTATAGTCCTAGCTGTCTTGGAACTCCCTCTGTAGACTTAGCTCTAAACTCACAGAGATCCGCCTGCCTCTGTCTCTGAGCGCTAGGATTAAAGGCATGCACCCTCTCCGACACCACACTCCTTTAATCCCAGAACTTGAGAGGCAAAGGCAGGTGGATCTCTGTGAGTTCGAGGCCAGCCTGGTCTATAAGAGCTAGTTCCAGGACAGGCTCCAAAGCTACAGAAAAACTCTGTCTTGTAAAAAAAAAAAAAAAAAAAAAGGATTCATTTTTATTATTAGTGATGTATATGCTTGTTTTATATGGCTGGGAGTCTATGTGTGAGCAAATGAGTACAGCTGCCTTTGGAGTACAGAGAGGGAGGGGGTGAGTTCTCCTGGATCAGGAGTTGCAGGTGGTTGGGAGCCACCTGATGGCAGTGCTAGGAACCCAGCTAGAGTCCTTTGCAGGAGCTGTGCACCGTCTTAATCACTGAACCACCCTCTGTCCTATGATTATACATAAATTTTTAACAGTTATTTGTGTGTGTGTGTCTGTATGCACACACATGGTCATAAACCCATGTGGACGTCAGAAAACAACTTTGGGAGGTTGATTCTTTCTTCCCAAGAATTGGTCTTGAGATTGAACTCGAGCCATGTGACTTGGTAGCAAGTATCTCCACCAACTGAGGCACCGCACCAGCCCTGAGAGAATACATTTTTGTTAGATCACAGAAGTGATACTTCATTTTTCTTGGGAGCTATATGATATTAATGTTTTCTTTTGTGGTGTTCTCCTTGTTACTTGACTGAACTGATTTTTACCTTTGTAGGTTAAATGAACCTTTTAAGGGACATGTGGAATCTATGGGCTCAGTTAGTTTTGTTTTTAGGTGTGTAGCTGTTTTTTAATCCAAGCCAAGATTGTTCACCATTGACTTGTAAACTGCTTTGTTGGAGGGAAATAGTTAGTTGTTGGGGGAAGGGTCGCTTGTTCATCCCAGCCGCCCAGCCAAGAAATAACCACTGAGAAAACTATATTATTTACAATACTGTTTGGCCAATAGCTTAACCGTATTTCTGAATAAACGCATATACTAAACTAACCCATCTCTATTTCTCTGTACATCCCCCACGTGGCTGTGGCTTACCAGCTAAAGTTCCCAGCATCTGTCTCAGGTGGCAGATCCATGGCTTCTCCTATCTCTGTCTTCCTCCTCCCATGCTATAGGCCAAGCCAGTTTTCTTTATTCATTATCCAATAAAATCAACACATAGACAAAAGGACCTCCCACACCATTTCCCCTTTTCTGTTTAAACAAAAAGGAAAACTTTAACTTTAATATAGTAAAATTACGTATAACAAAACAGGTATCAAACAAGAATTAGTTATAATATTTATATCTTTTTTATCTTTTATCATAATTAAGGAAAACTATAGCTATAACCATTTATTCTTCAACCCCATCAAAGACTCCAGAAGGATATAATATTACCTAAGTAAACAAGAAGTACATTGTAAGCAATTTCTAAAACTTTAGAACTGACAGAGACATCTTGCTGCCTGGACAGTCACCCAAAGTTCCTCTGCACCATTGGGGCATCCATCTTCAGCCTACTCGCCCATAGTATCCAGCAGACTCTTTCATGAAGAAGGAAATTTCAAAGACAGTTCAGCCTATATTGGCAGTTTGTCAGTCACTTCTGTGTCCTGTAGAATGTCTGGCAGACTCTTTCATGAAGCAGGAACCCTGAAGAATTGTCTTACCTTTAGACAAGTTATTTCTCTGTGGGTCCTGCATGTCCAGTTCATCAAGCAGTCCAGGCAAGAGCAGTTTCTTGCCCAAATGGCTAACAAACTTCATGATGAGCCTCTTTGATGCCCATCTTCCTCTTGAAGTAGTTGGTGCTCATTGTCATGAAAAGTCTTAAGATTTTTTTTATTATGTATACAATATTCTGTCTGTGTGTATACCTGCAGGCCAGAAAAGGGCCACCAGACCTCATTACAGATGATTGTGAGCCACCATGTGGTTGCTGGGAATTGAACTCAGGACCTTTGGTTTTTGTTTGTTTGTTTGCTTGTTTCTTTTTTTTTTTTGAGACAGGGTTTCTCTGTGGTTTTGGAGCCTGTCCTGGAACTAGTTCGTGTAGACCAGGCAGGTCTCGAACTCACAGAGATCCGCCTGCCTCTGCCTCCTGAGTGCTGGGATTAAAGGCGTGCGCCACCACGCCTTTAATTAAAGGCAAACTCAGGACCTTTGGAAGAACAGTCAACACTCAACCACTGAGCCATCTCTCCAGCCCCCTAAATGCCATATTCTTAAGGTCTCTGAAAGATTTGAAGAATACCTATCTAACTGAAATATATCTTGATATATCTAGAAAATCTAACTAATATGACTACAAGCTTGACTGTTACAGATGATTATGTATTAACCTATATTTCTTAATTATACATTACATTTTTAAATGAACTGCACAATCACAATACCTTAACCAATAGCAGAAATATACATGTAACAAGATAGACCTTAATTTTGTATCAGTAAACCAAGATCTATATCAATACAAATCTCTATAGCAATTAGTCTAAGACTGGGTGTGTTCCTAAGTTCCTTCATGTTGTAGTTTGGGTTTTAAGGCCCTAACAAAGCTTCTGTATGGAAGGCGTGGTCCCTGGTTCCCAAAGCTCTTTAGACAGTGACTAGAACTTGGGGGAGTGGCACCTAGAAAAGTGGGTCATTGGGGTCTACCATTGGGTATATTGAGACCCCAGCCTCTTTCTCTCTCTTTCTGTCTCCTGCTGCCCTAACTGGAGTGGACATGTTCTGCCTCACCATAGGCCCAGAAACACTGGGGTGAGGCATGGATTGAACCCTCTTTTCGGGTCAGAGGAGAGGGTGTTGAGATAAGGTCTTTCTTTGTAGCCCTGGCTGACCTGGATCTGAGGTGAGTGGTGTTCCTCTTGCCTCTGCCCCCAGAGTGCTGGCAATTCAAGACTGTGCCTGGCTTAGAAACCTCTAACCCATGAGCCAAACCAAATCACTCCTGTCTGTGATCTGTTTATCTTAGGTGTTTGGGCTCAAAATCATAGCTTCATGGCTTTTTTACTTTGCATTTCCCTAGTATCAGGTAAGCTGGGAGTCTCATGTTATTGGTCTGTCTTTGTTCATGTGTGCCTCGCTAATCACATTGCCCTCCCCTTATCTCTTCTCCCTCCTTTTCCCTCCCGTTTCCCCACTTTTTAAGATGGCAGTTTTTGTTATGTTTTAAATGAATACATAATAATTGGACATGTTTACTAGGCTTCTCCTTTTTTCTCCTTTCTGTGCTGTTATGAAGCTTAAGGTTTCACACAAATTAGTCAGATGTTTATTGACCGCATCCCCCTCCTTTTTTAGAAAGGGTCTCACTATGTAGCACTGGGCGGTCTGGAGCTCACGAAGGTCTTGCCTCTGCCTCCCAAGTGCTGGATTTAAAAGCCTGTACCATCATATTCTGACAGATTATTTTAAGATTTGTGTGTGCGTGTGTGTGTGTATGTGCATGCGTGTGTGTGTGTGTGTGTGTGTGTGTGTGTGTGCATGCGTGTGTGTGACAGGATAACTGCTGAGAGCCATTTCTGTCCCAGGAATTCAATGTGAGGCTCTAGGCCTCCTTGGCAAGCACTTTTACCGGATGAGTCATCTGACTGCTTCCCTCTTGTGAGTTCGAAAGATCCCTGAGGTTGACTTTAATGCATCAGTTCTTTACATAGCGTGTACAAGTCGGGAGTGGATGGCTGCACTCAGCACTTTTCAGCTTGTGTTTTCCCCTAAGCCCCTGTCAGTTTCCTGAGTCGGTTCCCTTCAACTGTCCTATGCTCTGTTTCAGTTTACAGAATTTCGTGTTCTCCTCAAGGCCAACACAAGCATCAAAGTCCATTCTGCCTTCATCATGGGTAGGTTGCCCCATGACAGTTACTTTGTATTCAGAGTGTGTGTGTGTGTGTGTGTGTGTGTGTGTGTTGTGTTTTACCTTCAATGAGACCAGATACTTTTTTTTTCTGGAAAAGCCTTGCTGTGCTTTTGAAAATCACTTATTTCCCAGGGAAATAGCTAACCCACCTTCTCTCAATGCATACACAATATCACAGATTCATCGTGTTTCTTCCGTCATCTCTGTGTACCTATCTTTTGTTGACAGTTGTCCTTAACCCCCCAACTCATTGTGTCCGGGGTTCTAAACGTCAACAGTAACGCTTTGGTCAGGGTTATAATGATCTAGCTGTTTTGGGGAGCCATGGTGACTCATGCTTGAAATTTCAGCAGTCTGGAAGCTGAGGCAGGAAACTACCAGCTGTACAAAAGCATGAAACCCTGTCTTTTACAAAATGGAATAAGTCGGATTTTCTGAAAATTGTCTGGCGACATGAGAATGATTTTTAGCTTTTTCAAGTTGGAAAGGCCAGCTTGTGACTTGGGGTGGGCCTTGCTTCGTAATCCTGGCTTTGGTGTCAACAACACAATCACCATGTTGGGTTGTCACAGAAGAAGGCTGGCTCTACCGTGGCAGGGTCCTGGGAATACTCTCTGCTTGTTTCTCAAAATTAAAGTGTTACATATAGTGAAAACTATATTAAGTCTGGTGATAGTGCAGTCTATAATCCCAGTCCTCGTGAGGCAGAAGTACATCAACTTGGCGAGTTCAAGCACAGTCTAGACGACAAGTAGACTTCAAGCCAGCTCAAGCTGTGTGGGAGACCCCGCCTCAAGTATTTCCAACTACTTTAAAAAAGACAAGACTGCCACAATGTCCTTTCTGACATTTGATTTAGCTGTGTGTGTGTGTGGGGGGGGGTGTGCACGGACACATGTATACACATGGTCTTTATTCAGATGTGCATGGTAGAGACAGACCTGGGAGATGTGAGCATAGCAAACGTGAATTCATTAACGTGCTGCCCGGCACAGTAGAGAAACGAAGGGTCTGGACCACTTGAGGAAAATGAAGCCTTTTAACTGAGATTCATTCAGCCGTCTTCCTGGGTTGCTGATGCTTCCTGTCAGCTGAACTGTGACAGATATGAATCTGGGATGTTTAATCCTAGACAGCAGGAGCTGATGTTTGAAATAAATCAGCCTTCCTCACTTTTAGACCTTTTTGTTCTTTTCTTTTTGATTCAAAATTATTTCAAGCCTATGAAAATTCAAGAATACTGTTAAAATTCTTTCATGTACCTGTCTCCCAAATTCACCAGTTAATACCAATTTGCTGAACTGATTCTACTTCCTTGTCCCAGTCCATGTAATTCACACACACACACTCCTACTTAATTTGCAAGTTAGTTGCAGATCCTGTACTCTTCTCCTGTAAATATTTAAGTGTCATATCCTTAAAATAAAAGGATATTCTTTTTACATATTCAGTTGCATTAGCAAGTCCAAACACATAGGATTGTAGCATTATACGTTATACTTAAATTTTTATTACTACCTCAGTAATAATGTCTGGCCCCGTTCCATCTAAATTAAACAAGAACTGAACATTCCTCCCCCCCCCCCCTTTGGTTTTTCAAGACAGGCTTTCTCTGTAGCTTTGGAGCCTGTCCTGGAACTACCTCTTGCAGACCACAATGTCCTCAAACTCTGCCTCCCAAGTGCTGGGATTAAAGGCGTGAGCCACCACGCAGAGAAAAATTCCTTTAAAAAGGAATATTCCAGAGGTATGCTCTGCCCTTTACCGCATTTACACACCAGTGGCTTCGTTCGCGTCCACGCTAGAATGCAGTGCTCTTGAGAGGGCATGCGTGTGTCAGGTGTCTCTCTAGCCATTGTCTTACCTTATCTTTGGAAGTAGACGCTCACTGAAGACGGGGCTCACTGGTTCTGCAAGGCTGGTTCGTGGCCTCAGCCTAGATTTTTGCTTTGCCATTCCGTCTGGCGTGTGCGGGAGGATGCGAACAAGTGTGCAAAAGCAAACGGTGGGTGTCACTGTCGCCCTGGCCTATTGGGGGAGGGTCTCTAGCTGAACCTGCACCTCATGTTTTGTCACCTGGCTGGCTTGCTCTTCTGAAAATTCTGTCCACCTTGGGAGTCTGAAATTACAGGTCTCACACACACACACACACACACACACACACACACACACACACACAGCTACTGCTTTGCCCTGGAGGATCTGATATCCAATCCTGACACCTGGCAGCAAGGACTTCCCCCAGAAAGGCATGTCTTGAGGATCCAAACATGCCAGGCTTTCCTATAAATTCTGACTCAGGTCCTTATGCTCATGTGGCTTTAGCAACTACACTGTCCCCTCAGCCCACATGTAACGTTCTTGATGACATCGTCAGTTTACTGTAGTTTGAGCTGTCTGGTTGTGCCTCCTGATTAAATCCAGCTTGTGATTTTTTTTTTTTTTTTTTTTTTTTTTTTTTTTTTCGAGGCAGGGTTTCTCTGTGGCTTTGGAGCCTGTCCTGGAACTAGCTCTGTAGACCAGGCTGGTCTCGAACTCACAGAGATCCGCCTGCCTCTGCCTCCCGAGTGCTGGGATTAAAGGCGTGCACCACCATCGCCCGGCAGAGAAACCTTGTTTTGAGAAACAAAAAACAAAACAAACGTGAACGAAATGAACAGAGTCTAGTTGAGTAGCCAGAGGTGGTCGGGACTCCTGTCATCCAGATGCCTCGTGCTCATGACTCTCCTGCTTCAGTCTCTCAGGTAGCGGAGCTGTAGATATGTGCTGTTTGCCTGGTTTCAAAATCCACTACTTTGTGCTTTTTTTTCACCTTGGTGGGCATAGGTTTATAAAACCTCTGTTTTTCATTTTCTTCTCCTCTACAACTCTTTTACTCCCTCAGCCATGACTTCCCCCTTCCTTCTTTTCTTTTCCTAAAAAATATTTTTACTATTATTTTAAATTATGTGCACCTGTGTGTGTGTGTGTGCGCGCGTTCGCACGCTCGCACTCACAGGCACACACATCTGCAGAGATCACAGGCATTCAATTCCCCAGAGGGGAAGGGGAAGTGGTGTTACAGGTGGTGGTGGGCCACGTGATAGGGACACTGGGAACCCAACTCTCGTCTTCTACAAGAGCGGTATACACTCTTCAAGTCACCTCTCCACCTTACCGCTCTTTGTTGAGGCAAGAATCTCACTGTGTAGCCCTGGCCAACCTTGAACTCCAAATCTCCTGCCTCAACCTACCAAATGATGTGGTTGGTGGCGTGCCCACCAAACCCTGATCTTATATACACATATATATGTAAATGTACAAATATATCACATATATGCTATACATACGATACATGTGTTACTGTACTATTGTCGGATACCTAAGTTATTTCCAGCACTATACCTAAATGTATGTCTATAGTATATATTTTCTAGATGGAGCATTATCTATCTTCGTTTTAGATGAGCTCAGATTGCTCTCCTGTTTGTACCTGTTCTCCTGGCTCTGCCTTTGGGGGCTGGGATCACAGTAGTGCGCCACCAGGCCTCACTTGCCTTCTGAAGGTCATTCATAGGTTTCGCCTTCTTCCTACTTGTTGACCAACTGTGTTCCCCCAACGCTGTCCACGCGTCCATGGCTGCAGCTGCACGTGGAATTGTGGCACTAGTCCAGCACCGTGGTTACTCCTTTCATCCCCGAATCAATGTCCACAGGTATGGTCCCTGGGAACCGTGCAGGGACCCGGAGCAGTCCCGCCTGCACCCCACAGCCTGGTGCCGTGACTGATTTTTGTCATAGCAAGGCTAGCAATTGGCTCATTGTGATGCTAATGAGGTAGCAACCCTGATGTTCTAAAAGATTGTTGGCTGGAAGTTCTCCGGGCCAGGAACTGTCTCTCCACCTTCTCTATCATATTTTGAGTCAGAATTCAAATACAGTCCAGTTGAAGCCGCCGTAGGCCTGGCCTATAACTCTGTCTAGGGCATTCCCGTTTGTCATTTTTGTCTGCTTAGCATACCAACAAGGTGGAAAATCAATCTCAGTCCTTCTAAAAGGTAAACCTCTATTATTTTTTTCCCCAAAAGTACTACTAGTGTTTTAAAACTAGGGTGGATAAATTGCACTCTGTCAGTGCACACTGGGAGCCTTGAGAAATATCATAGAGAATACATTGAAATCCAAAACTTAAAAAAAATATGTATTTCTTATAAACAAGGGACAGGAGACAGTGCACAATCAAGATATTAAATTGTTTTCTTGGGAATATGTCGTTTTAAATTTCACAAAAATGAAGCCTTTAAAATATTTTAATTGCATATCTGTCATCACAAAAGAAACGAAAGAGCGCCTCGTCTCTTTGTCTTTAAAGCTCTTGAATCATAGTGATTCGCATTTTGTCTCATCTCAGTGGGAACTGACTGTGTCACTGTCTCGGTAACTTTTTTAAATGTAGTAATGAAATACTAAAAAGATTAAAGATATGAAGTGTTCTAGAGGATAAAATATCTTCTGTGTTCCCATTGATCCAGATTCTACCAGGAATACACAGTGCATATAAAACTCACTTTTAATTAAATAGTCTTATCCTAGGGCCCTGGGCGCTCACTTATCAGGAGTTAGTTTTGCTCTTTCTTGTGCCTTTTTCTGCGGTCTGGTATCACTTGGTAATTCAACACCGCCTGTACGGAAATGGAATATCCTGTGGATATTCTCCCGGTCACAGTGAGATTTGGGTGACTCCCTGTGATTAATGAACAACTGACTAGCGATGTTTCTGTCGTCGTCGTGTGTTCTCGTGAACACTGTGGCACTGTCCTGCAGATCGCTCCTGACTTCTCCTCGGCTCATTCAGGAGCTGTTTTTATCTCTTTCCTCCTCTGCCTCTTGCACGCCCCCGCCCCCGTAGCTGGATGCCGGCTCAGCCCCCACACATTTAGGCGTATTTATTCCCGTAAAGATAGTGACACTTGGGGTTTATTCTAAGACTAAATCCTCGCTGCCCAGTGACTAAGGACCGAAGCATTCACGCTCCCCCATCCTTCCCCTCCTTGCCCGCTTGACTACAGCACATTTTTCTGCCTTTCCCTCAGAATCCCCTGTTTTGGCACACTTCAATTCACACACTGCTGCCAGGCCACTAATTGATTTCTGAAACCTGACGTTTGTTTTCTGTTTTCTCCCATCTCCTTTAATGGTACAGGACTACTCAGCAGGGAGGAATGCAAAGACCTAAAAAGTTCAAAGTAATTGAGGATCTGTCCATTCACACGGGCTGGCTGCACGCCAGCGTAGAACCTGGAAAATCTGAAAAATATTTATCGCGTTTTAACCCTTCTTTGGAAGCTGATGGGGCAGGTTGTCAGCAGCCGTGTTTGCCTTGGTTAAACATGTTTTCTGTATGCTCAGAACAGCACGGCACACACCTTAGAAAAGGATTACCTTCCAATTTCCGTGCCATTTGCACACGACCAAGCTAGTTATTTTTCTTTTTTTGTTTTTCGAGACAGGGTTTCTCTGTAGCTTTGGAGCCTGTCCTGGAACTAGCTCTTGTAGACCAGGCTGGTCTCGAACTCACAGAGATCCGCCTGCCTCTGCCTCCTGAGTGCTGGGATTAAAGGCGTGTGCCACCATCGCCCGGCTGATATTCAAATATTTTAAAAACAAAACTGTAAATGCATCAGCTATGTGAACCAGGCCAAAGTCAGGTCAGGCTCATATACATGTATGTATATATACATAGGTATACACATGCATACATACATATATATAGTCTTTTTAAACATGGGAAAATAAGGAAGTGACAAGACTATAAAAATATGATCTGGAAGAGCTTGTCAAATAGTTTGTGGGCTTTTGTTTTGCTGTAATGGAAAACCTTGTAAGGGTAGCGAGTTAAAAAGCCAGTGTTTAACTTAGAAGGATCTTTAGTGTAAAAACAAAAATGGGTCTTATTTCAGTAAAAAGGCATAGCCCACAGAAGCTCTAATGACAAAAAAAAAAAAAAAAGAGGAAAGGTTTAGATAGGTTTAAAAGCAAATTAAAATACACATAAATTCGAAGATATATTGACTTTAAATTGGATTAAACTTAAAGGGAAATGGAGAAAAAACAATCTATTAAGTGTTATCAAAACCATACTTGGTGGTTTGATTGTATTATGAACATTAAGTAACTAAAACTCTTCCCAAAAAAATCAACTGTTCTTTTAAAAAGTTAAATCCAACACCAATTCTCTGACCTGCCTCTGAGCTATTTGATCGCATGATTGGGTTTAATAAGAGAGAAAATGGGGCCGGATTTTTGAAGATGAAGGCTGACCACATGAGATTGGTCACTTAGAGACACAGGTGCAAAGACACTTATTAAAAAGCACTCTGGTGTCACGAAAGCAGACATCACCCGTCCTCTGAACGCGACAACCACAACTATAAAAATGAATCATTACTCACAGGAAGGAAAAGGGAGAAAAGAAATCGAGTTCACAGGATGATTTTATCTTTGCTGAAAAAAAAAAAAGCAAGCGTGTGATACTTTCTGTGCATATTCACCTACCTGGATTTGGAAAGGGGGTGCACACCCCTGATACACTCTTTGAGGTGCATTTCTTCCCTAAGAGCCTTTGAAGCGGTGCTGCCCAGTGAAGAGGCCAGTGAGCTCTCCATGGGCGTGCTGCTATAATATGCTGTCGATGTATGTATATATGTAGTCATATTACAGACATTTTTCTCAAAGTTTATCGTTCCGGCTTCGTAATCAGTCACATAAAGTCCTGTACAAAACCATTAAGGATTAAGGGAAGTAGTTTCCTTTGGTGATTGCTGGGAAAAATTTAAAAAATTTAAAAAACAAACACTTACCCTCCATTAAAAACAACCCAACCAGTGGGTAGTAATGTATTTAGCTGTTATGTTCCTACAGGTTTGGGTTTCCAGTTTTCAGAGCCCTTGACTATCTGTGAATGTTTGTGGCTTCTTTGGTTCCCGTTTCGTAGGAAAAGGTGCCACTGTATTAGGCAGATGGGCTATACTTATCTGAAAATATTAAACTCCGCTTTCCCCCTCTGGAGACTACAGTGCTAGCAAAAATAAGCCAAAGATGTAATGTCTATTTAAATACCCAGTTGAGCTGGCTGTTAGTTCTCAAATTAGATTCCATGCTCCGGCTAGAATCAACATGGTTTAAATATTAAAAACTTCATAATTCATAAGGCCAAACCCACCTCTTCGGCACGTACGGCGACGAAAGGTAGAAAGGTCTGTGGAAACTTGTAGCTGCTTAAATACCGTAGGGGGAAATACGCCAAGGTTGGTATGCAAGGATTTGAGAAAATGCTTGACATTACAGCTTTTATTCAGGGCATAAGGGATCTGCTAAAGGATAGATAGACCCACTGCTGAAAACACAGAAATGAGACCTGTTTTACGTTTGTTACCGGTGTGCCTCTTGTTTTCCTCTGAACTTCAGTTTGTATACTTAAAAAGACTCATTCATCGGACAGGACTGGAAACCTCAGCTCCCCCACCTAACTGCCTTCGGTCTTCAGCTTTCGAGTTTCAGGTCCTTGCACAACACCTAAGACGTGCAATACTTTATTTTTTTTTTTTTCCCTAATCCTGGCAGAGAACAGTTCGGAGAGATCTCCCTCCACGTCTCCACCCTGATTTCCCCTCTTCCTAGATTCCGCCCGCTCCTCTCTTTCCCTCCGCCCTGCTCTCCGCCGGCCCAATCTGTCAGAGAAGTTGTGTACAAACTGCGCCGCAGCCCTGCGCGCGAAGCTCGTGGCCCGCGAGGGGTGCGGTCGGCCCGTCGGAGGCGGGACCTCGTGGGACTTCGTTCCCATTGGCTAGCTGCTGGCTCTGGGGCCTTACTATTGGCCACGGCGCTGCCAGTCGCGGGAGCTGGTCCTGCCTCCCCGGAGTTGGGTGAAATAGAGGCGGGCGTCAAGTGTCAGTAGTCGCGGGGCAGGTACGCGCGCTCGCAGCTTTCTGGTGCAGCTCGGAGGTGGCGGGAGCGGGTTCCGGCCGAGCGAGAGAGCTCTGGGGCGGGGCGGGAGAAAGTGGCGGCCGGAGGACCTCGGCGGTGACGCGTGGCCGAGCCCAGGAGTCCCGATCTACGTGCCCGCCTTCGTGAGCCGCTGGCCTCCGGCCCAAGGGTCCCCCCCGCAGCGGCCCCCGCGCCGAGTCCGTCGTCCCGAGCCAGCCCGGGCGAGGTGGGAATCGCGATCGCCCCGTGCCCCGCGCCTGCAACCACCCCCCTTGACCGCCCATGGCTACGCGGGTGCTGACCATGAGCGCCCGCCTGGGACCCGTGCCCCAGCCGCCGGCCACGCAGGACGAGCCGGTGTTCGCGCAGCTCAAGCCGGTGCTGGGCGCTGCGAACCCGGCCCGCGACGCGGCGCTCTTCCCCGGAGACGATCTGAAACACGCGCACCACCACCCGCCTGCGCAGCCCGCGCCGCCGCCAGCCGCCGGCCCACGGCTGCCCTCGGAGGAGCTGGTCCAGGTAAGCAGAGCGGCCGGCCGGCCTCCCTCCCCGGGCTCGGGCGTGTCCCGCCACTGCGAGGCGCGGGCGACAGGGGCCGCCCCAGGCTGGGGCGCGCGGGAGCCGGTGCCCGGGTGGGCAGCCCCGCCCTGCGCTCCCAGACGGGGCGCCGCGGAGTGGATGGGGGAGCGGGGCGGGGGCCCACTCGATCGGCCCAGAGGTGCTCGCGCGCACCTTGTCTGTTTTTCTTGCGTGGGAATGGAAGCTTGTGTCCACACTCAGTTTGACTTGAATTGTTTCACCTTGACGCTCTCTTCCGATGGCCCTGGCCTAGGAAGTCCACCTGCCTATGTCCTCTGGGATGAAGTCGAAATGCAGATAGGAGTACTGGGGTTTCATACCCCCGTGGTTCACCTTAGAATGGATTGTAGGGCCCCGTTTGGGAAACTAGAGTCAGGATCTAAGGTTGTATGAGAACAGTGTTTTTTTTTCCTTAAAAAGAGACACGCGCCCCAAAAGGCCAGGGGTGTTGTTTTAGTGTGCGCGTAAATTTCCTCCCGGAGTCGCGTTGAAAGCTGGCAGTTGGCTTTTGCACTTGCCCAGCAGCCGAATTAGAGCAAGCGCCTGTTTCTTTCGCCCACGCACGGGAGTCATATAGCCCAGAAAAAACTTCCCGGGACTTTCAGCTAGTCCCAAGGAAAAAAAAAAATTGGAAACAGACCCACATGCAAACAGCTGGAAGAGCTAAAATCAGAAACCACTAACCGCCGCGGGAGCGCAGTGCACGAAAGGGTTTTAGTTCGGTTTATTTCAAGACGCTTGGTTTAATAGCCTCTTGCTGTATTGTGTATTTGCACCCAGCGCCTATTTCGCGGGGTCTGCCAGTGTCGTCGTGCGTTGAGAGGACAGTGGCATTTGTCAGATGTGACTCACATGGCTTGAGCATGAATCTTTATTTTTAAGTCGTGCATATCCGGGAAATCCCGTCCGTCCTAGTCAACAGCCAGATCCTAATAATCTGAGGTCCGAGATGAAATTCTTTTGGAATTTAGAAGCAGAAATACCACTCTTGTTCGCCGATTGGGGTGCAGTGGTTTATTGTTCGGTGAACTATTTCATTTAGTTGGGCTTTGTTATTTTTTTTTTCTAACTTGGTTTTCAATGTCAAGAGAAATTGGGAGAAATTAAGCTTTCGGTCTGTTGGGAGGGAAGAAGGGAGCTGGGAAAAGACCAGGCGGTGGGTCTGGAACATTCTTAAACAATCAGGGCCAGGGGGGATATTTGGCTCTTTCGCTCTGGCAGTTGTCTCTTAGTAGATAGCAAGAGGGTACGGGATGACTGCGCTTTTTACAGAGGAAGGGGGAATGTTGCATTGGCCCACGGAGAGGACATGATAAATGTTTTGCTGATGACTGTGTTGGCAATCCAGCAGCCTCCCCACCCACGGGCGTCTTAGCACCAGTCTACCAAGGGAGTGATTTTCTCCTTGATAATTAAAGATCTGTTTTAGATAGGGATATGAATAGGAACATTTCATTATTACATTAACCAATTACCGAATCTACTGGTTAGAACCAACATTTACATCCAGTGTTGAAGCTGTAATTGTTTGGTTTTTAGTGCAGACGAGGGTTTGCTCCAAACGTTGAAATTTTTATTAATCAAAAAAGGTACTGAAATGGCCAGAGAACATTTTATGTTAGACAGACTTGAGATACCTAACTCTGCCCACGTAAAAGCCCTTTGAAATACTATTTTTAAGATTTGCAAAGGTCTTAGTTTTCAAATAAAGCATGTTAAATGTAACGGACATGAACAGAATTGAGGCAGCTTGACAATACTCTGGTACTGAACTCTCACTGACTGCAGATTTAGCCTTCTTGAGCTGAGGTGAGACTTGGATTGCATCAGAAGGGAATACGGTTTGTCTTGGCCCCCCTTCCCCCCTCCCCGCCACTCTTTCACTTTGTCTGGGGATGATTTGGGGGAGTGATTTTACTAAAGACATCTCAGACAGTCTTTTGGTTAACCAATAATTACACAATTGACAAAATACACCCTTCTGTTTATAAGCAACCCTTAGGAGTTGGCCCCTGGTTTGGTGTTGGGAGTTTTTAGTAAGTGCTGTTTATTTGTGCTCCCTGGGTGAATCGGTGGACTCACTGTGTACTTGTACCTCTTCTCTTGTAGACAAGATGTGAGATGGAGAAGTACCTGACACCTCAGCTCCCCCCAGTTCCAATAATCCCAGAGCATAAGAAGTACCGACGAGACAGCGCTTCCGTGGTAGACCAGTTCTTCACTGACAGCGAGGGCTTACCTTACAGTATCAACATGAACGTCTTCCTCCCCGACATCACTCACCTGAGAACTGGCCTCTACAAATCCCAGAGACCGTGTGTGACACAGATCAAGACCGAACCTGTTACCATTTTCAGCCACCAGAGCGAGACGACGGCCCCCCCTCCTCCAGCCCCGACCCAGGCCCTCCCCGAGTTCACCAGTATATTCAGTTCCCACCAAACCACAGCTCCAGAGGTGAACAACATCTTCATCAAACAAGAACTTTCTACCCCAGATCTTCATCTCTCTGTCCCTTCCCAGCAGGGCCACCTGTACCAGCTATTGAATACACCGGATCTAGACATGCCCAGTTCTACAAACCAGACGGCAGTAATGGACACCCTGAATGTTTCTATGTCAGCCGCCATGGCAGGCCTCAACACACACACTTCTGCTGTCCCGCAGACTACGATGAAACAGTTCCAGGGCATGCCCCCTTGCACGTACACCATGCCAAGTCAGTTTCTTCCACAGCAGGCCACTTACTTTCCCCCGTCCCCACCGAGCTCAGAGCCTGGGAGTCCCGATAGACAAGCCGAGATGCTCCAGAATTTAACTCCTCCTCCGTCCTATGCTGCTACAATTGCTTCTAAACTGGCAATTCACAATCCGAATTTACCCGCCACTCTGCCAGTCAACTCACCGAGTATCCAACCCGTCAGATACAACAGGAGGAGTAACCCCGATCTGGAGAAAAGACGCATCCACTACTGTGATTACCCCGGTATGTGGTCTGTGTGCTTGCAGCGTGGCCCGTGTTTTGTGTTGGGTGTGCACAAGTGGCTTTCGCATGCATGCACGCGTGTTCGCACCGTTTTGAACCTTAGGCGTGAAAATATATAGTAACGTGTATTTGACAGTTAAAAATAAATCACCTAGTTTCTCTTATAATCTAGTCCTGCATTTTATGCTGGTGGCTACTTAGGTCTGTTGCTTGTCTTATGTATTTATGTCTTATGTAGTCAGAGATGGCTCATGCCTTTAATCTCAGCAGTGAGGCTGAGGCAGGAAGATTGCACATTCGGACTAGCCTGGGCTACATAGCAAGATCCTGGCTCTTAAATAACAATTTCCACAATTTTTTTTTAATGATTAGAGCATTCTAGGGAATAAGTTAACTTGGATTTCTTTCTCTTTAGTAGTAAATAAAACTTGGGTTTCATTTGGTCTTAAGAAATTGTGTCATTCAATTCCAAAAAGTCTCCTGGAGATTGAGGAGGGTGAGAGGCCATAGCGTGGTAACGTTGAAGTTCAGGGTGTGGGTCCCTCTTAGCAAGTACAAGGCTGCTTGCAGGACAGATTGAAGGGAGAGTTCCGTTAGTGTGTACACATTCTCGAATGAGATACGTGACCCAAAATATAATTTGACGGTAATAAATATATCTCCCAAGTTGCTGGCGTAAGCGGGTTTATGATTAATATAGGACACAATTTACTGGCTACGGTGCGTGATGTGGCGTGACATGCTAAATGAACAAAAAAACAAAGTGGGAGTGTGGAAAGTTATAGTCATCTTGGGTAAGGACTTACACGGCCAGCGCCTCATCCACTAAGTTAAAGATATATATATACTGGGACAACTCGAGTCACTGAAGCTTGTGTTAGAGTCAAAAAGCACACATTTTCCATTTGTTCCTTGGCTGGATTGCCCATGTTCAGTGCTCGCAGAGCGATACATAGGTCGGATCACCTCCCTCTACCTTCTAATAAGATCATGGGGGAGGATGCCTTGAAATTGCTTTACCAAAGCTTCCAATATTGTCTTTAAAGCAAGATTTCAACACGGACTCATCAGATGTAAAGGTTTCCCAAGGCCCTGGAATTGACGAGCTGCTCTCCTCTGTTCCTTTATTTTAGGTTGCACTAAAGTTTATACAAAGTCGTCCCATTTGAAAGCTCACCTGAGGACTCACACGGGTAGGTAATTTTCTTGCTAATTCCTCGAGTTGTGTAAATAGCCTAAGTGGCATTCACCCTTTTAAAAGCCAACACGTGTTTGATCTCTTCTTTCTGTGGACTTTCGCCGAGGGCTTGGCTTAAAATTCAGTTCCCCAAGAAAGCCTGGCAAGCTGAGGGTTCCCTCAGTGAGACCTTGCCCTGTCACCTCCAGGAGAATTAATGAGCCCCCCCCCCAGAACGTAAACAGCAGTGTTTACTAATGGATTTTAAAACTTTAATGGCAATGCTTATTTCTGTCTTGAAAGAAGGAAAAATTCTTGGTAAATCATCTTGCTTTAATAAAGCCCTTTTAAGCTGAAAAACTTTTCCGCTTAGCATGTTAAGCAGTAGTGCTTAACACCGGTGGCTTCAAATATTTGTGTTTGGCGTATTTGCTGTGTCTGAAACACAGGCCTGAAATCTGCAGGGTATTAAAGTGGGGTGGTCAGAGTGAAGGGCGATAGTTGAGACATGACTCCAGCCAACCTCAGCCCTGGCTGGGTTGAGAGTCCTCGTCCTAAGTCGTCAGTCTTCCGTGTCATCTCAGATGAAGCATGCTTTTGAGTTCACTCTCTAATTTTATAATGATTTGTTTCGTTAAATTCACAGCAGCCCTTTGTGGGAGCTATTAATTTTGAAGCCTCATATCAAAAAACACGTTTAACATGAAATTTGGTAGCGTACTTTATTAAAGGGTTCCACATACCCATAATATTTTCAAGTGTCTGGATAATGTTACTATAGTAATTTTCTTTAAAAAAAAAAAAGCCCTAAAGGAAGAAACCAGATAAAAGTGGCTGCAGTTTTCCCTCAAAGACAGCCTCCTTACCTGAAGTTCAAAGAATAAGTGTGCTAATAAAAGCAGTGACCTAGCAAAATGTATTAGCCCATCATTGCTATGGAAACCAAAGTATTCAACAGTTCCTTTGAATGGGCTGTTGGATTAGTGTGAGGACTTGAGTCTCCCTAGGCTAGATGTTACTATGGAAATTGAGTTTTGATAAATGAAGTAGTTATCTGTAACTGCTGCATTAAAAAGTAAAAGCCATGAAACAAAGGTCAGTGCCGAACAGGAGCCCTGAGAGGGGGCGGCTGCAGGCGTTTGTGTGCTCGATATCTGAATGCTAAACACTTCTTGAAACCCAAACGGTACTGTCGACAATGTGCTAGATACCAGGCCTTTCCGAGAAGAGGTGGCTCCTGGCTTTATCTGTGAGAGGAATGGATTGTTTTGGCCTGAGGTTATTTTGTTTGCAGGTAATCGCAAACAGAATAATCCAGCACATGATAAGAAAGTCTAATCTTAAATTTCCAAAATACAGTTGATACATGCCAGAAGATTCCACGTAGAAATCGAAAAAGAAAAGAAAGAAAGAAAAAAAAAACACCAAAAAAAAAAAAAAACCCTAAAATATCTGGTTTCCAGACTGCTGTTGTGTTAGGGAAACACTGAGCTTTTGGTCAAGGGGAAATAGAACTAGCTTAGAAACATTTGAGCTATTGTTCTGCCTCTCTCTCTCTCTCTCTCTCTCTCTCTCTCTCTCTCTCTCTCTCTCTCTCTCTCTTTTCTCCTCTTGGTCCCTCTTCAGAAGTCCTTGAAACGAGAGATAAGGAGGAGGGAATGTATTTTCGAGGTTAAAGTCCCGTAATAAAAGAAGTGTGCAGTTGCACATAACGAAGTAATCAACTGCTTATTGGCGGGGTGTCGTCAGGCCATATCTAAATAGCCTTCCACCCCTGTCGGGGTTTACTGCTCTGAATGCTTGTACTTGGTATCCTGGAACTTGACCTGCTGGCAAAGAAATTTAATAGTGGGTAGTCTGAACAATGCCTGTACTAATAAAAAAAGCAAACCGAGACAGAGGATCTAGGCCTAGTTAGGGTCCCATGCAGGGGACTTTTTCACTTGATAAATATCGTGGCCTTAAACGTCTAATAAGTAAGACCACGTAATGTCGTTTAATAAAGTTTTGTTTGATAGTCTTTCAAATGCCTTGGGGAGGGTTTGTAACAGACTCGCTCATCTGGCTAAACCCGTTCTTAGGTAATCATAGAGCATTGAGGCTTTCTCCTCATTTCTCGTTTCTAGACAATGCCTCTTAAAATTACCTGTTCGCTGGCTGCTGTTGTCTCCTCCCTTCCTCTGCTCCTGCCCATTGAGAGCACAGGCAGCCAGCAGATACTGGTGTGCTGTGTTCCTTTTCCTTCCAATGTCCAGGCGGAGGAAACAGTATTTGCTTTTTTTTTTTTTTTCTGAATAGAATCTCCGATTTAGTGCCTTGTCTTGCTTTTCTTTCTGTCCCATTTCCTCCCACTTGGAAAACTTGTTAGGGGACTTCAAAAACTACATGGCAATGTTGCGTATTTGACAAAAGATGCTTCTCTAATGGTTGCTGGCAGAAGGAAGCACCCGGCATTTCTGCGGAAAGTAATTGGAGTTGCTTTCAAATGTCAGGTTACCATATGTCTCGACTGATTTAAGCAATTAAACAACTTTTCCCCAATGCTCTGTTTAATGACTTATTTCTGGGGTTCCAGGTAGTGACTCTGTAACCTGGGTTACAGAGGGAATCTAACCAAATACCCAGACACGCACGCAGCACAGCTATTTCTAAACCAGGACAACAGTAAAATGCCAGTCTGCGTTTGGTGTCCCAAGTATCATAGAAGTCAAGGTTTCTAAGTTCGGAGGTCTTGGATGTCTTTAGAGAGAAACTCGCTTAAAAGAACTTAAAAAAGCTCTACTGTGTATGTTCAGACGAGATCCGAGACGTAACTATCTGTGTTTATCTGTACGTAGGACGGCACGCTTGTGGGCTCATAGGCATCCTTTATGTGGGTGAGTGGGTGCTTGTGAATGGCATCTGTGATACGTATGCTTCTGTTTAGAAATAGTTAGGGCTGCTTCTAGGCAACAGGGTTAGTAAGCGGTCTATTCCCAAATCAAAATATTTGTATTTTGAATAGCATTTAAAAGAACATTTCATTGAAGTTCTTAGGCCTTGTGATGTTTACAAGGGAGAGACACGGTGCCATTGTCTTCGCCTGACCACCTTTCAAAGAACGCCTGGCCTAATTCTATGCTCGTAAGCCACCAAGATAGAGAAACTGTCTTCTGTAAACGGCTTATCGTTCCTGTGTTCATATGCACAGTACTGGTTTTAGAAGACAACTTTCTGCGTTCTAGGCTCTTAGCAATGAGCTACACCCCAGACTCCGTCCCAGAATTCCATTAGGAGGACAGTAGAATTCCACTGTTCAGCCTTGGCTTTCTGCAGCAGGGCATATAGAGAATTAGCAGTTGTATTAACCACCTGGGAGCAGCACCCAGCCAGGGGTTGGAAAAGAAAAGGGGCAGTTAGAAATTCCCACAACCAACGTGGCAACAAGAGCAAGAGCACAGGGGACTCTTGAGTACTGTATTCAAGATCTGATGAGGATGGGCTGTAACCTGTCCCTCAGTGTGACAGGGCAAGTCCCCACCTTGTCCCTTAACCTGCTGTGGAAACCAGATTATCCAGTGACATTGATTTGTAAGATGTTTCCATGTGTCCCCACCACCACCACCACATACAGGGGTTCTCTGTATCTCCTCCAGCTGTCCTGAAACTCACTGTGTAGACCAGGCTTCCACGTGTGCTTTTAAAAGTACACAATTTTGGCTTCTGCTTTAGTTTCTAAGTTTGACGTGGGGACTGAGAGTCCCCCATCTTTGCTGGGAACTTAATTTCCACAGGCTCTATCAGACACAGTCTCGATACTGTTGGCATCTGAGATGTTTTTAGTACAGGCATTTTTTTTTTCCTCCACTGAAGAACTCTAGACTACTCTGGAAAGGGGTGAAAGGCAGTAAACAAGAACCAGCAAGGATTCCTTTCAGGCCATGGTGGATGCTGGAGGTCATACGGGTTGGATCTGGACAAGATGGACATTAGTTGGATTCCTAACCTGTTGTGTCGGGATACATTTGCATGAGGGAAATATTTTGTACATATAGTATCTAGTGATTTTCATGTATTTAAAAACAGCACATTGGAAAGCTTCACAGTTCAGCATTTGGCGATAGGCATTAGTATTTCAGTGTTCTGGTTCACTTGGAGCTTTGAAATTTATTTTTTACATTGACTTTACAGCCCTTTTTTTTTTTGAGTAGTGGCTTACAGAATTGTTGGTTTAGACCCCAGGAAAGGTACTTATGAGCATGAAAGCTTAGAAACAATTTCTCTTTAATGACTCACTGAGAAGACTAAACTTCCCTTCGGGGACGAGTTCTTTCATCTGAAAAACATTTACATAGGAAATTGATCAAACATTGTTTCAGGATGATAAAGCTTATCAAAGGTTAAGAAGTATAATTTAATTCATCAGATATTTTTTCACTGGTTTTCTGAAGAATCCAAAGAATTAATCTCATTTTACCCTTTAGCTTTTAAACTAGTGGGAGGAGAGTTCCTACGTAGATGAACTACAGTTGTTGAAATTGAGAGAGAGGCAGTCAGCCGCGGGAGGGCTGGAGGAACGCAGAGAACAGTATTTAAAAATATATATTTTAATTACCCAGGAATTTTCCTTTGCCGAGTATTTTTAGTTCTACCTGATGGCCCACATCTTTTCTGGTGAAAGATTAGAAACAAAAGTCACCTCCTACTTGAGGGGAAATGACTCTCGTCTGCCTGGGCGCTTCATATTCGTGGATACCTAACTAGTCTAAGGGCAAGGAACTGCTTTAGAAGCACAGAGTGGCTAGTGTTTGTTTGTTTGTTTGTTTGTTTTGCCTAAAAAACGTCTACAAAGAATGAATTCCCTTCGACTACTTCATAAAGAAGCAGGTGGGCTACTGGGCAGGGGAGCCAGCTGAAGAGCTGGTGCACGAAAGGACGACAGCCTTTCACTGACATTTTAGGCGTTTTTGTTTGAAGTTAGTTTGGGACCTTAACAAAGAACCAATCCAGTGGCATCTTTCTGTCAGGAGCTTTGAGAACTGGTGCTTCATGTCAACTCTGAGCACTTGTTGAGGCTGAGAAATCGTCCATTGTAGGATGATCCACTCTGCCTGTCCCTCAGTCTCCACAGCAAGATCACGCTCCATGCTTTGCTCCAGCAACATGGATGCCCTCTGGTCCCCGAATAAGACCCCTTGGTGCTTGTGACCAGCACTGTGGCCTTGCAGAACTATGGGGGCTGTTCCAGTTCTATAACTGGAAATTTGTTTACAGAGAATCTCTATCCTGCTGACCTACAGGATAAGGGATTCTAATCTTTTATCTCGAAGAAGAGTTGTCATCTGAATATAGTTGATGATCTCCGTGGTCCCGAACCTCACACCAGCCTTCTTACTGCCCTCATCTTCGTTATGAAAATAACTGCTCAGACTTGGCTGAAACATTGTTTTCAGAGAGGCAGTAGCGGAGGAGTGCAGAACAAAGGGGCAGCCAGGAGCACAACATACAGCCCACCACTAACACTCTCGCCTCCCTGCCCAGGGCCGCGGTAAACAGTTCAAGTACATTTTAAAAACCAGATCCTGGGGACTGAGCCCACCACCCTGTGCACAGTCTGTACCGCTGAGACGCATCCCTAGTCCCAGTTAAAGCCCGCTTATATGGTGAGGGCACCAAAATCTTTTCATGGAAAAGTACTGGCAGGGTTTTCTGTAGTAAATAAAAAAAAAAAAAAAGTCAATGAACCCAAATCCCTATCACTTCTCAGATATGTAAATGCTATTTTCCATGATTCCTTCAATGGTTTCTCTTTTCCCTTTTCTTATTAGAAGCAAATCTGGTCTTGAGTCTGTTTCAGAAGTGAATACCCGCAAGTCCGTGGTAGGGAGGGCAGTTATTGTGAGGGACCTAATTATCTATCATACTAGGCAATAGTGCAGGTGGTGTCCCCTTAACATTGGTTTCAGTTCTGGTAGTTTGGGGGCTTTTATCTTTATTATGTTGATTAGAATGACTTTTCAACATGGACAAGGAAACAGATAAATTTACTGTCATAAACCTTAGAGCTACCTTATTTCCTTTGTCACAACAGTCTATGTAGAACTTTCTAGTAAAGGACCCTGGTGTGCGACTATTGAATCTGTTCAACAGAGCAGAGAAACCTCCCATTCTATGGTAGGTTCAGAAGTCTTTGGTTTCCCTAGTATTGGCTGCCCTGGAACTAGTATTGTAGACCAGGCTGGCCTTGAATCCACAGAGATCCGCCGGCCCCTGCCCCTCGGGTGCTGGGATTAAAGGCGTGCACTGCCTGGAGAGAGGTCATCTTTAAAATCTGTTCAGCAGAGGATGTTTTTGAAAAGTGTTCTTGAGCCCAGTGGAAGAAGCCTCATTAAGGTTACATCTGGAGATGGAACAGCCTTCAGAGTCTCCTAGATGAGGCTCTGTCTCGCTACAGAGTACCCTGCGCCTCACACAGCCTAGGCTTTAAGGGCCTCTGAGTCCATTAGCTATCCCATTCTCATGAGAGACTGTAGAATCTGAGTGAATTTGAACACATATGTGTTCACTTGAATCACTGAAAGGGTGTTACAGTGTTTGCTAATGGAGACTTAAGTGGGACATTAAAGAAAGTGCAGGCCAGGGCTCTTCATGTGAAGCCCATTGCTCAGCTTCTAACTTCCACAGTGGCTGTGAGAGTTGAAGGAGAGAAATACCTAGCTCTAGAGCAGACTTGTGGAGGCCCCAGGAAGCCTCGTCTCTTCCGGGTAGGTGTTTTTGCTAAGGTTTAGACAGTATGCTGGTAGCTTTATCAGCATGGGGCTTGTGTGTGTTTAGCTTGGACATATTTTTCAGAAGTTAGGGATTCTTCAGCCGTCCCTTCTAGCTCTAAGGCAGGGAAGAAAGTGCACACTGGGAGATGAAGCAGAAAGGTTTCCACACCGCATAGCCTCGCCACTGTTTTCGCTTTGCTGTTCTGCAGTTTGACGCTAGCAGCCGAGGGCTTAAAAATACAGCCGCTGCTGAAAGAGCTTAACTAAGTATTTCAAATTGGTGGTATTGGAAAGAGATTCTTTAGAAATCCAATTACTTTGGAAAGCTCTATCCTGTTGAAATGTAACTTGGAGGAAGTCAGTTTGCTTTCCCAGAAGTACTGACCGTAGTGTTTCTGGCTGAGGAAAAAAGGCTCAAGTCTGCTCCCAGGCCAGAAATGGGGTACCAGCTTCCTCTACGATGTTTTACTTGAACAGTGTTGACACTTGAACAAATCCCATAGAAACTGCCCCAAGTGGGGGGGATAGTTGTCCTTGCTTTTATAGTAAGCCTTGGCCCTGGTAACTGCCCTTCCAGACACTGGTAGTATTCTTGGCTGAATAGGCTATAGATGCCCATAAATTGAGAGCAAAACCCCAAATGTTTTAGGAACTTTAATGGCTACTGTGTGTCAACCAATCAGTAAAGTCAACTTTACAAAATATTGGTGCAGTTTATTGCTTTGCAGCCAGTAAAAACAGTGAACAAAAAGAGTCCAGTGTCCCCTGCTTCTCAAGTAAACTCTGAAAACTTAGTTCTCTGTGTGTAATTATTAAATTCAAAAGGCTTCAATGATCCTTCTGAAACTGGGACTCCTGAGGAAGTTTTTTTTTTTGCCTTGATTTAAACATCAGAATTAGATCTCTCCCCCACCGAATAACAGGAAAGTCATGCTTGTTACTCTAATTTATTTTCACTCGACATTTCTGTGTGAAATTCTGTCTTCTGTTTGATTCGCATCTCTGAGCCCGATAGTTAGAGTTACCATGAGTGTTGAGTTCTCTCTGTGAATCCAGCATTGTGAGACTGTAAAGGGAAGAGAAATGACTTCTGTTGCTTAAAAGCCCGAGTGTTAGCGTAACTTTCTAGGCTGAGTTTACTATGAGGGAGCAAAGCACAGTTTCAAATTCACCCATCCCAAAGATGCGTGCGCGCGTGCATGCGTGCGTGTGTGTGTGTGTGTGTGTGTGTGTGTGTGTGTGTGTGTGCATGCACCTGTGCTGGAGGAGAAATCTAGAATAGAGATGTGTGTTTGACTTGACAGTTTTCAAAGAGCATGTATGTAGTTTAGACTAGTTTCAAACTCGTAATCCCCCTGCCTCAGCCTCCCCAGTACTGGGGTTACAGGAATTTACCACCAGGCCTGGCTGAGATGGGCATTTTAAAAACCAGAATGCTGGAAACCAAAAAGAGAGTGAGTCGTAAGTGTGTCTTCCATCAGAGGCAGATAGGGGAGCCGAGAGTAGGTTAAGGTGAATGTCCTCTAAGTAAAGGTGCTGCGATGCCTTTGGCCCAGTTTCATGCCATCCATTCTGGCCTTGCTTCTTTGTCCCTGGAGACTTTAGGGTCAGAATAGCATCGGGACAGTGAAGGGTACCCTGGCCACGTGCTGTGGAAGCTGCAGAGTGTGGACATTAACATTGAACTGAGCAGCTTCTGGAGAATGATACCACTAAGTTAGACAAGGGCTGTGGAGTTGCTGGCAGAACTACGCCAAGTCTCTTCCCTTTCAGCCCAAGCTGGTCTTTATTAGCAATTTTTCTGCCTCAGGTCTGCTAGACGAAAACCCTTATAGAAGAAGCTGGGGGAGATTATCCATGAAAATGCCAGAGAAACAAATAATAAATAAATGCAGTCCGTCTTGACCAGGTTTAGTGTTCAAAGGCTTGGAATTTGGGGGTTTGCATAGGAAGATACTTTATCTTAAGTGGGATTAATTCTAAAATAGCAAATTAAAATTGTATTATAAATATGAAGTAATTTTGGAAGTTAAGTGGCTGGTAAATTTGGGGGAAACCTGAGGAATTATACAAGCTGTATGCAAAGGACTGGGAAAAAAGAACTGAAATTGGGCCAGGTTTTTAGGTATCAACTGAGATCCCCAAGGCCTGGCCGTTTTGTCTTAATTGTTGTATTCCACAAGTTTTTGTGACCTGAATAATTGCCAAATTGTTCCTGGGATAAATTTGGGGTGAAGGTTGAGACAGGATCTTTTTATATATAGCCTGGGCTGTCCCAGAACTCACTGTGTAGACCAGGCTGGCCTGGAATTTATTTGCCTCTGCCTCCCAAGTGCTGGGATTAAAGGTGTGTGCCACTTTGCAGAACACATTTGATAACCTGAGTGGAACAACACTTCAGGCACAAGTTCAATAAACACGTGTCCCAGCACTAGGGAGGCAGAGGCAGGGAGATTTCTGAGTTTGAGGCCAGTGAGTTCCAGGACAGCCCGGGCTGCATAGGGAAACCACCCCCCCCCCACACACACACAGAAGAAAAGGTCTGACTACTTACCAGTGCAAATTTATCAGTACCAGATTGTGATTTGCTTAAAGAATTTATTAAATACCAAACGCTTTTCTGGCTTGTTTTGCTTCATCCTGCACAAAGCATATGCCAAGGTGTGGACATGAAGACAGCAGACTGAGGAGATCAGTGTGTTAGCACACCTCTGTAGTCCAGGCACTCCAGGGAGGTGGAGGCGGGAGCTTCAGGAGCTCCAGGTTATCCCCCACTTACTATGTAGACCAGGCTGGCACTGAGAGCTGTAAAAGGCGAGGTAGCCCACGCCCAGTTGATTCTCCAGCTTTTGAAAGACATAGGTTGTCCTTATCTTGAGGGTTACAGGTGGCATCCTCCATGGAAGGACTTGAGGATGCTCTGAGGGGCAGCGCCCTTCAGTTCTCAGGGGCGTTCAGAGCGCAGGCTTTGCACTCGGTCTTATGGCAGCCCCTCACCTTGCCTTGTCTCTTCCTTGCAGGGGAGAAGCCCTACAAGTGCACCTGGGAGGGCTGCGACTGGAGGTTTGCGCGGTCGGACGAGCTGACCCGCCACTACAGGAAACACACGGGTGCCAAGCCGTTCCAGTGCGGCGTGTGCAACCGCAGCTTCTCCCGCTCCGACCACCTGGCGCTGCACATGAAGCGACACCAGAACTGAGCGCGGCGCTGACCGCCCGACGCCTCGCAGTCCGCTCTGCCACCCTTTAAACCGCAGACCTAACTTCATATATAAAAAGAGGAAAAGAAAAGAAAAAAACAAAAGAACTGGAAATGTATATTTTGTATATTTGAGGCCACAGGGAATACATTGTATTCATACCAAAGTGTTTGGTTATTTTGAGAACCTGGAAGCTTGCTGTCACGCTCACTGCTGGCTTTAGTCCAGCAAACTTCATCTCCAGACAGGCTGCCACATCTCAGCATGGGGAACCGGTGGGGGCGCACGGGGTGCGTATGCTGTTTCTATGCCGACTGCACACGCTATCATTGGTGACATTGTTTAGTATAAACAAACCAGTTGACAGGCATCCGACAGATTGTCAAGATTTTACTTGACATGGACTTGTTTTTTTTTTTTTTTCTTCGAGATTAGATTATTTCCATAGCGGAGGTACGCAGTGTACCTGGCAATTCACAAATAGCCATTGAACAAATGTGTTTTGTTTTTGTTTTTGTTTTTTTTTTATATGAGTTGCCTATATTTGCTATTCAAAATTTTGTAAATACGCAAATCAGCTTTATAGGTTTATTACAAGTTTTTAAGGATTGTTTTGGGGGGGGATATCACACTTCTTTTGAAAATAACTATGAATACATGTAAAGGTAGAATTTGTGGTTAAGATACCTCTCAAAAAAGTTACCAAATCCATTGCTTTGGGGAGGGAATAATCATTCGAATGAGTAAAATGCAAATTACGCTCTCTGATTGAAATAAGATTGTTTATTTTAAATATGAAAGATTTTTTATATGGATTTAAACTGAAGAGCTTAAAGATAGTTAGAATACACAGATATTAAAGGTCTTACCATAATTAAACAGTATCATTGAAGTGGGTGAGGGCTGGTGTGGCTGTCACACGTGTCCTTGTTGACCTTCAGGCTCTGTTTGCACTCGTGAAAGCATTGAATCTGGTGCAGTTCATGTTGACTGGGATGTTTGCTCCTGCAGTACTGTTGGTTAAATGACAATTTATGTGGCTTTTTGCATGTAATATCCAGTGAGACACAGTAATTTTTATTGAAATTACAGTGCTGTGTAGTTAATCTGTTAATACTGACTCGGTGTCTGCCTTTAATATCAGTGATAGGTTGAAAGCTTACCAATATGCAATCTCATAGGAATGTGACGTTGATGCTGTTAACCAAAGGGCAGAAATCATAAGCAAAATGCCAAAAGCGGTCTTAATTGAAATTTTAATTCTTGTTTTTAAAATATTGTTTATCATTATTTATTTTGTGGTAATATAGTAAGTTTTTTTAGAAAACAATTTTCATAACTTGATAAATTATAGTTTTGTTTGTTAGAAAAGTTGCTTCACTGTGTAAATAAGTGACAAACGGTGTAAATAGTTTTGTAAGAGGCTTCGAGATGTTTATACGTGGACACACCTACATCAAAAGCGTAAATCGGCTGCTGTTTTGCTTCTTTGTCCCTTATTTTTGTATTGTGGTCATTTCCTATGCAAATATCGGAGCAAACAGCTGTATAGTTGTAGAATTTTTTGAGAGAATGAGATGTTTATATATTAACGACAATTTTTTTTTGAAAATAAAAAGTGCCTAAAAGATTTCTGTGGTGCCTTCTTTACCTTCCATAGCAGAGAATGAGCATTATAATCCTGGAAAGACTTAGAGAAAGTCCGGAGACCCATTTGCACAGCGGGCACTGGCCTGTAATCCCAGTCTCTCAGGGCTGAATTCAAGGACATAGTAAGGTGTCTGCAAAGGAAAAACCCTTTGGATCACACGGCCTTGAGGAGGTAGCAGGAGTTATTTAGGAATTGAAGTTTAGACTGGGTGTGTGTATCTTGCTTGATGGAATGGATTGCCTAGCAGATGTGTCCAAAGCCCCGGGTTCCAGCCACAGCCTTGCGTCCACCAGGCAACGAAGGTGCACACCACATCTCAACTCTGTTGGAGACGGGAGGATCAGAAGTTCAGTTACCCTTAGTTACTCCATCTTTAAGAAGGGAACCCAGTGTACTCAAATGTAGTTTGCAAGACTGGCTTTCTCCTGTATGGAAAGAAGGGCAGGGTATGTCTACAAGTGGAGAACTCTGTTGACACTACCTGGGCCAGGGGACCAAGTTCTACACCAGCAGTGATAAGTGATCGTGACCTGATAAAAATAAAACTTGCCCCTGTTGTCTTAGGACATATATTTCCTGTGTTGTGAGAGGCAACAAGCAGCACCTATAAAATACTACCGAGGCCAGGAAGGCACTGAAGCTATGGGTCAGGCCTGATATCCCAAAGCAATGATGGAGTAAAGGCTGAGGGAACTGGGCATGGTGGCCAAATACCAGACTCAAAAAATGAGGTGGAGAAAGGAAAAGCCAAGAAAACCCACAAAATATCCAGTGTGCCAGTGTTAGTTCATCCACTGTGATAACTGTATCAACTAATGTATACTCTTTATTGTTTCATTTGTGTTCCTAATGTATACTTTTAATAACAAGGCAACATGGGGGTAGGATTGTAAGAATTTTATTATCATTGTTATAAATCTTTTGTCTTGAGACAAGGTCTCACTGTATAGTTCTTGGCTGTCCTGGGACTTTGTAGACCAGGTTGGCCTCAAACTCAGAGATCTGCCTGCCTCCCAATGCTGGAATTAAAGGCCTGTGACACTATGCTTGAAGTATTAAGGTGCTGGATCAAACCCAGGCCTTGGACTTCAAGGGAAGCAATGGGGCAGCTATGATACATTCCCCAGCCCTGGCCACTGGCTTCTGGGAACGAGGACGTGGGTAGTTAGTTGAAATTTATAATTGTATGAAGTAGCCCCCCACTTACACCTATGAACCTCGTTCTTGATTTGGTTCCCAGAGCTCATTAGTATTGAAGTTCCTAGTATTGTAATACAACTTGTCCCTAAATGACAAAACAAGCCATTTCTGCTTCTTCCTGTCACTTAACTGTTCCTCTCTCCTCTTCATAGGCGGCTCTTAAGCGGGTCTTGATCCACACTGACTGACCCTTTCCCTTGTGCTAGCCACCTGCTTGAATTCTTGGCCGCCATTCTTGGCCGCAGTCCTGTTGTGTTTAGAGACACACAGCACCTTAGTATTTGAGTCATTGTCCCAACTTTGATTGGTAGCCCTTCTTGTATGTTTTACACCTTCAGATTTTTCATATTTTAAGATAATGTATTTATCCTTAGTGCGTCGGAGGGCATGTATGTCAGCGTGAGAATGTCAGATCTTGGAGCTGCCATGTTGGTGCTGGGAATCAAACTTGTGTCTTCTAGGAGAACAGCCAGCTCTCTTAACCGCTGAGCCATCTCAACAGAACCCCCAGAATTTAAATTTTTTTTTTGTGAGACCATTACCACTTCATTGGAAGAATTTAGCCTTTCTTGTATTACTGCTCTTACTGGTTAATAAAAAGCATCTTAAGAGATAGTTCCGTCTCAGTGCCGTGTGAATTGGCTTAAACCAGTGCAGCAACTGAATAAATCTACTGCTGGTCAGTCTTTGGGCTGTGTTATTGATATAGCCTTTGGTGTTGGGTTTTTTGATAAGGTGATAACGTGAAACTAGGGTTATAACGCGAGCAACACGTAAAATAGCCTGCTGATTTTTAAGCTTTATTAGTCTTTAAGGGAAATATAATTTGCAACAGAAGTTCACTCAATGAGTTTTCAAAGCTACAAGGGATTTAATTGCTGGCCACTGTTGGGTCCACTAAACCATTATCTGGGCTCCAACATATCCCCAGTGTTTCTTCAAAAACAAAGCACAGTCGTTTATTGATACACTCGTAACAGCACACCAGGTTCCAGTTGGCTAGGTGTGGCTGTGTGACTTGATTTCCAATGCATCAACCTCTGAGTTATAACTGTCCGCTGCTCATTCTCCCTCCCTTGATGCCGAGTTGGGTCCCGTCATCTCCATTGGTCGTTGCCTTCTTCCCTTGCGGCTTATAAGAAGGGCACCATTTCCTGGCCCCCATCATGGACTTTTTTAAACAAGCAGTCCCTAGCTGCCTGTACAGAAACAGTTTACGCCAGCGAGTCCATGTTTCCTCTCTCTAGCTAAGCATGCTAGGTCTTTTTGGATTCCTCGGGAGCTGTACCTCCACGAGGACTTTTTTTTTTTTTTTTTTTTAACTGTTATTTAGTCTGTTCTCTAGTTTGAAGGAAACCGGACTCCATCTTTGCTGAGAGGCAGTGCTCTAGTGTAATCTAATCAGTGGGAGACATGTTTTCTCCTTCCTTCAGTTACTCGGGGCTATGGGTGACAAAATATGGAACTTACTTCATGAACACTTTCACAGTGAGCATTAAGAAAAGCAGCTCTGGCTGGGCAGTGGTGGCGCACGCCTTTAATCCCAGCACTCGGGAGGCAGAGGCAGGCGGATCTCTGTCAGTTCGAGACCAGCCTGGTCTACAGAGCTAGTTCCAGGACAGGCTCCAAAACCACAGAGAAACCCTGTCTCGAAAAACCAAAAAAATAAAAAATAAAAAAAAAGAGGAAGGTTATCAGGGTGTAGATGTTTTAATCATTCGTCCAGTCATTCGTTTGTTTGTGGGTATCGGTTGGGGAGATATGGGTCATGGGGAGGTCAGGGGAAATCTTGCTGGAGTTGATTTTCTCCTCTTAAGGTGGATTCCAGGCATCCAAGTCCACTCTCTTCTTCCACAATGACTTCCAGAGCTTGAACTCAGGTTACAGGTGTAGCACGAATCCTAATTGGTCTCAATAAATAAAAAATCAGAGTCAGATATTAGGGGGTGAAAGCTGAAAGATCAGAGAAGCAGGACAGCCAGTCACTAAAGAGACATTTCACCTCTACCAAATCCACGCACTGAAGGGATGCTCCTGTCTCTACCAATTCTCAGACTGCCCTGAGCTTCTAATTCCTCCCTCTTTCTATTCCTCTCTCCGCCTAGCCATATTCCTTTCTGTCTCCACCGTCCTAGTGCTGGGGTTAAAAGCGTGGGACTCCCATGTACTGGGATTAACGGTGTGAGCCTCCATTGCCTGGCATCTAGTGACTTAGCTTTGCACTTGGATCCTCAGGCAGGTTTTATTTGTTAAAACACAAATGAACTATCACTACAATCAGGCTTGGCACTGAGCACATTCACCCGCTTAGTCGCGCCATTGGTTCCTATTCCTGCATATTTGAGGTCAGCCTACTTATTTAGTGATGGGTGCACTAGTGAAATCCTAGGAAAATTTAAAAAAACAATGGGAGGGGTTATAGAGAAAAAGAAGAGAAGGAAAGACAGTCAGTCAGCAGGCTTAACTGGTAAAAATCACGTGTTGTATGAATCTGACCACGCGAGGTTGAGCAGAAGGAAGGAACAGATCCTGGAGGTTCTCCTCTGCCTACACACACACACACACACACACACACACACACACACTATGTGTAAAATAATTTTTAAAAGCCATTACTAATGCCTTCAGATATTATAAAGCTATAACTGTGAAGCAATCAGAATACATAAAAAACAAAAGATTGTCGTAGGCACGATAAGTCAATGTAAATCTTAAAAATGGTGGATGGCATTTGAAGGAACCCAAGGTTGAGCTCTGTCCTCTACACATGTCTACCTACATGTATGTGCGCACCTGTACGTGCACACTGCACACATACACAACAAAAGCCAAGCCATGGTGAAGCGCTTCTTCAATCCCACCTCTGGGGAGGCAGAGAGGCAGGTGGAGCTCTGAGTTCGAGGCCATCCTGGTCTGCAGAGTGAGCTCTAAGACAACCAGGGCTACACAGAGAAACCCTGTCTCGAAAAATAAAACAAAGCAACAGCAACAACAGAAAGAAAACAAGAAAAGAAAACCAATGAAAAGAGCCTTCTGCCTTCCCCTCCCAGGTGCAGGATCACAGGTGTGCGCCAGCTCCCTGGGCTGGATCCAGAGCAGATCTGTGCTGGGTAAGCGTCCTAACAGAGCCACATGTATAACTACTAGTGTAGTTATATAACAGCGGCATCCTTGGAAATACACTCGGTGCGTCTCCAATTCTCTTTTGGTTGTTGTAAAAATCTCCTCCAAGTGAGTTTTTCATAAAATTGAAAGAGCCAATGGAGCACTGAAGACGATCTTCTGATCAGCATTCCAATTATTTCTTTGTTGAAGATGCTAAGTCTTCTGCCTGATAGAGGGGAGGCTTTGAAACTACTGGCAAAGTGAATAATGTTTTGACCAAGAATGAGATGAATGTTTTTTCCCCCGGGTTTCTTTTTTAAAAACCACTTATGATCCCAGGATGGCATCAGATCAGTTGGGTCTAAAGGCGTAAACATTAACAATAATACAAGTTAATCCAGCTCTTTGTGGATAAGACAGAGCAGTATTATGAGGAGCTAGCTGCCAATGGCCAGGCCTCTTCTGCATTTTATGAAGAATGTTTTCCTCCGAGAAATGATAGTTTAGCAATGGTATCTTTTTCTATTAGCTTAGAATTCCTTGGTGTCTAAAGGATAAAAATGGCCCCATCATCTGTAGGGCTCTCTCTAGGCTTTCTATGCACAACGGTAAACAAGGGATGGCGGCTGTGGCTGCAGGCGTTCTGCGGTTTACAAGAAGCAGAAGGAATAGTATGGACATGGTTCAAACGTGACGTCACAATTCATGTGAAAGTGTTGTCCCCAGTGAGATAACAAAAGGCTGTGCAGCCTCTGAGAGGTGTGGCCTATCGGGTAGTGGTTGCAGCTGGAAGCAAGGCCTAAGATATGACTGATGTAGGTTTCTCAGTTAGCTTAAGAATGTCCAAGTTTGTCTCCAGTCTGTGGCTTCCTCTGCTATTGTAAAGCCTTCAGTCGTGAGCCCCACAGGAGCCAAACAGAAGCTGTCTCTTGAACTTCCAGAACTGTGAACTAAACGGACTAAACGGACGTATATGGCACCTCATGTAACCCAGGCTAACCTTGTACTTACTATGAGGTGAAGGATAACTTTGAGCTTTTGATCCCCCTCCTAGATGTACACCATTATGCCCCCTGCTACATGGGGCTGGGCATAGACCCCAAGGCTTTGTGTGTGGTAAGCAAACAGTTCACATAAACTTCTTTACAAAGTACCCAGTCTGAAACATTTTATTACAGCAACTGAAAATGAACTGATACTGCAAAAGAAACATTATAGTAAACATCGAATTCCATTTGTAGCCCCAGAACAACACAAAACAAAGCCCAACAACTCAAAATAGACAAACACAGCTGAAGACCAAGAGACAATTTTAATGTTTTTATCCTTTATTATAATATTATCATTACTATTACTGTTTTAGACAAGATCTCTGTATATAACCGTGGTTGTCCTGGACCTCACTATGTAGATGAGGCTGGCTTCAAGCTCAGAGATCTGTCTACCCCTGTCTCCCCAGTTTAAGACTGAAGGCATGTGTCATCACATCCAGCTTCAGCAGACATATTTAAATAGAATTCTGAAGAGGAAAGAAAATTCAAAGACCCTAAAAGAAGCCAGAGGAATGGGAACAAATAGGAGTGGGGACAAACAGAAAACAAACAGTAAAACCAATGTCCTAAGTCTTCCCAAAGCAATATTGTATTAAATGGTAAGGAAGAGACAAACAAGCTACAAGTAGGCTTTTTTTTCGAGACAGGTTTTCCCTGTGTAACAGTCCTAGCTGTCCTGGAACTAGCTCTTGTAGACCAGGTTGGCCTCGGACTCACAGGAATTCACCTGCCTCTGCCTCTCAAGTGCTGGGATTAAAGGCGTGCACCACCATCGCCCGGCCTCAAGTAGGCTTTTTAATGGTAAGTATTTAAGGTTTATTTTTATTCTTATTGTGTGTGTGTATGTGCATTCATGCCATTGAATAGAGTTCCTCCCACCGTGTGTTGTTCCTCTCTTCCCATAGTGTGAGTCAGATTTGACAGTAAGATTCTTCACCTGCTGAGTCTTCTTGCTGGCCCTAGTTTATTGTGTATTCTTTAACAACATCCCCCCAAGTATCCATTAATTGCCATAGTTCCTCAGTGAGGGATAGGACCTCTTCCTCCTGTGAGCTCTTACCCCATGCAGGATGAAGTGGTGATAGGCCAGGTCTTGTACAGTCTTGGGAGGGCAACCGTGACTGACGTGAGTTCCTGAATGTAATGGCTATGTCAAGTCCACAGGACACAATTTTGCTGCACGCCTCCCCAACTCCTGTTTCCTGCTCTTTCTGTGATACTCACTGAGCCTTGGAGGGGATGATGCAGATGTCTTACTTAGGGCCACACACCTACTGTCTCTATGTTGACCCGTTGTGAATCTGTCTTAGCTGCCTTCAGCTTGACAAGGAAGCTTCTCTAATCTAGGAATTAATCACTAATCTAGGAATATAAACATAAAGCCAGCTCAGTTTCTGAGTGCTTCCCTGTCTTTGTAGGGAGAACCTCCTCTGGAGAGCACAGTTAATTGCACGGATAATATTGCAAGAATATGCCCATGGTTCTAGAGGGAAAGTGTGGAATTAGTCATCACTACTAATACGGCCCTAGCTCAGGGACACAGTCTTTATCAGAGCCAGACACCCATTAGGTAATGAGTAGGAGGGGCTGGAATGTTGCGGAATCTGGTACCCCTGTCTCAGGTCTTGGGCTGATGGCGAACGGAGATGAAAGTGATGGAAACTTTCCTCTTTGAAAAGTCCAGCTCTTGCTCCCCTTAACTCTGCCCCTAGACATACTTTAGGAAGCCCAGTCAACACCCGATTGCCACAGACAACAATGCACCGAAGATCACACCGTGCACTGTGATTCAGAAAAGCAACTTGCAGAAAAGAGACATTTTCCCCAAAACACTGGTCAAAATGAATGAGATGCCAGGCACCAAGATACAATCTTGGCAGCTTGGTGATCACATGGGAAAACTGAGCAGTTTTCCAGATCTAACAATAATAGTGTGTGCTCTGAGCTCACCTTGTCATTTAATATCCACTACCTGCCTTCCCATAACCCTGCAATGCACTTATGAGGATGCTGGTGGAGATGACTATTTTACATTTTATACACGATATCACTATGTGCCACAGGCTAGTCTTGGACTCCTCCTGCCTTGACCTCTGGAATGCTGGGATTACAAGTATGTGCCACTATAACTGACTATGATGTGTTACGTTTTCTCTTTCCATTTTCAAGTGTGTTTATGTGTTGTGCATGAGTGTGTGCGTGCATGTTTTGTATGTATATGGTACACTGTGTGAGGGCTCATTTGCACATGTGTTCCTATGCTAGTCTTGCTTGGTAGCCTGCTCTGAGGATCCCCTATATCCTTTTCTGGGCTGCAATTACAGGTGAATGCTTTGCCTACCCAGAATTCACGTGGGTTCTAGAGGATCTAAACTCCATCATGCTTGTGTGGCAAGCCCTCAACCCCTGAGCCAACTCTCCAGCCCAGTGTGCTTATTATTGTATTAATTTGATAAAGGAAGAAGGAAAATGCAAACCAGTTGAAGTGACTTCCTAGTGGAAATGTAGCAATAGAAAGCCAAATATTCCAGGCCTTTGATCCAAGCACTTTGGTGGCAGAGACAGGCAGATCTCTGTGAGCTTGAAGACAGCCTGATCTATAGAGCGAGTTCCAGGACAGCCAGGACTACACAGAGAAATCCTGTCTTGAAAAATTACAAAGGGAGAAAAGAAGGAAGGAAGGAAGGAAGGAAGGAAGGAAGGAAGGAAGGAAGGAAGGAAGGAGAAAGAAAGGAGGCAGACAAGCAAGTGTTCCAACTTCAGCTCCACAATGTCTTACATGTATGGATGTTCCCCCATCCTTGCAGGGCATCCCATCATAACCAAGGAACTAAGAAGACTGGACCCAAAGTCAGTTTTCAGTTCCAGCACAGGCTCCCTCAGGCCTCCTCTGTGTTCAGGAAACCCTGGCCAGCCTATAGATATCATCCCCAAGAAGAGGATGGCAAGTGGATTCATCTGCTTAGAGAAGGAGCTGCAGATCCCAGCTCTCCCTCGAGGACCCATGGAGAGGACATGAGCTGTCAGGCAAAGGAAAAGACCCCAAAGCTGGCGTGGCCACCCAGGAAGTACTGTGTCCACCAATGGGAAAAACCTTGGAGCAACAGAATGGCAAGTAATGTTTCTGACGCTCATGGCAGAGAAAAGGCGCACGTGAAGGGGAAGGGAGAATTGTGCCTGGGGTCTTTGATCTGCTTTACAGGTCACAGGCCCCCCCTCCCCCACCTGAGACTTCCTGGGGCAGGAAGTGGTGATGTCACCTTGGTTTGTCCGCACTCTTGGGCTCTGAGTCATCATGTTGTTGGCATAGCGATTCCTCCAATTTCCAAGCTCTAACAATGACCAGCTCGCATCAGCCTTTAATTTACCTGTTTTTCCACCTGCCTCCTGCTTCCCAGCCTTTTATTATTTAAAGATACATTTCAACCACTTTATTGTTTCATCCCCAGCTATTTCAGTAGGGATGACAAGGGTTCCCTGTAAAATCACTACAGTGGGAAGCTCTCTGGCCTCTGCTTTGGGAGCTGTAGGTTTTGCCTAACGCCTGCTTCTCAGTGGACCACCACCCTTCCGCTGAGTGCAGAATCCTTGAAGTGCTTGCTTTGTCAGGCTTAGCCTGCATTTATTCCTTCTATGTTGGGAGTGACGAGGTCATAAGCATAGTGACTGAACACCAGTTCCCTGTACCCACAGCCTCGGTGTTAGATGTTATTATGGTTTCCAGCTACTAACTGTCACAATGCCTCTCTACTGCCAGGCGTGGTGGCGCGCGCCTTTAATCCCAGCACTTGGTAGGCAGAGGCAGGCGGATCTCTGTGAATTCAACAACAGCCTGGTCTACAAGAGCTAGTTAGTTCCAGGACAGACTTCGAAGCTCCAGAGAAACCCTGTCTCGAAAAAATGATAAATAGGTGAATAGCTAGCTAGATAAATCACTAGATGTGGAAGAAAGGCAGGCAGCAAGGGTATAAACATTCATGGCTTTCCGTTTATATATTTAAAACATTTTTTGTTATGAAAAATCTCAAACTATAAAAGGAGCGTGGCATAATGAACACTTACCCTCTGTATGCAGCTTCAGCAAGGGCCAACTCATACCCAAGTTTAAGTTAGAAGTCCCCCCACCTGCCCCCTGAGTCTTACCTGCCCCTTTATTCTTTAATGCTCGTCTCAGACACTCTGTTAATTCTTTAGGAGCTATGGTAATGCTTCCTCTTAAAAGGTTACTACATTAAAAAGCCACCTCTGCAGCGCGACACACAACTACCTCTGCACACAAAAATACTATTCGTTTCTTTGTTTTGTTCAGAGATGAGATCTCATATAGCCCAGGCTGGCCTCACGAATGATGTGTGGCTGAGGATAGCCATGAACTCCCGGCTCCCTGCCTCCCCTTCAGAGTACAGATATGTGCCAAGATTCCTGATTTTTGTGCCTAGCTAAATCTTTTTTTTTTTTTTTTCCTGCTTGCTTTGTTTGATTTTGCTTACTAGATAATTATCAAGCCTCATTCACGCCAGACTGGCCCTCCACTACTTGGGCTACATTTATCCAATGTCTTAAGCAGAACATGGTGACACATGCCTGTAATCCTAACACTTAGGAGGCTGGGACAGATTGGATGACATAGTGGTCTCGAAAAAGCAATCCTCATTATCAAAGGTCATCTTAAGTCTGAACAGGTTCTCAGAAATGGTTCAAACTGAGCCCTGATTTATCCTTCCACCCACAACACTGCTCTTGAGGGCAGATTTCTGGAGAGAGGCAAAGCCCACGAGGAGAACTCACGCAAGCAATGTTTAGACGTAAAGCTGAGTAGAATTGTCACCGAAAGCCGGGCAGGCCCGGCCCTGGCTTGCTTGCTTTTAGCCCTGTGATAGCAGTCTTGAATAGCAGAGGACATCAAAAGGCAGCTGTGCCCGTCTCAGAATAAAACAGCTGAGCTAAACAACCAAATCCAAACAGCTGTACCGCCTTTGGACTAAGCATTGCATTTGGACTTAGGGCTACATTAAAATTAGATGTTTTCTGTCTCCAGATTTTTTTTACTGACAGAAAAAAAAAAACCAGCAAAAAAAAAAAAAAAAAAAAAAGCCAAACAACTGAACATTTTCCTTCGCCTAAAAATGCTATGTTTAAGTGATTTGCACACAGCCTGAAGTAAAATGTTAGTTATTGTGGCAATCTGACGGCTGAGTTGTCCGCTATAAACCCTACTGTTCTCATCATCCAGCACTACTTCATTATGTATGATTTGCCTGTGCGCTCTGAGTGCCATATTTGGTCCAGGAGAGGAAGCCCGGTAGCAGATTTTGTGGATTATTTTTGTCAAAAGCACTAAAACACTACAAGGAATGACTGAAACTTTTCTTTTTTGCAGCGTTGGGCGTCGGCTCTGGGGCCCCAGATGCTAGGTAAGGGCTCCACCAACAAACTCTACCCCAAGTCCTTTGTGAGTTCCGCTGTATTTGGTGACAGAATCTCACGAAATCTGCAAAGCTGGCACCCACCTGGGGAGCCTCCCCTTTCTGCCCTCAGAGCAGCTGAGGTCACAGGCTTCGTATGGGACACTGGAGTCTCAGGAGGAAGAAACTGAAAAGCCCCTTGTTCTATTTTTCAATAATTGAATGATTCACTTATTTAGGTTTTCTGAGATGGGATTTCACTCTGCAGTTCACACTGACCTGGGCCTTACTGTGTAGCCCAGGCTGGCCTTGAACATGTGACAACCCTCTTGCTGTTTGGTGCTGAGTTGCAGGCAAGTGCTCTTATTCCTGGCTTGCTCTTTTTTTTTTTTTTTTCTTTTCTTCTTTTCTTTTTTTCCTGCTTGCTTTATTTAGTTTTGATTACTAGATAATTATCAAGTCCAGGAAGTGGTGGCGCTTGCCTTTAATCCCAACACTGCCCAAAAGCAGAAGGGTTTCTGTGAGTCTGAGGCCAGCCTAGTTTATGTAGAAATTTTGGAACCAGCCTGGGCTAGGTGATGATTAAATCCAGGGCCTCACGCAAGCCAGACAAGTGCTCCACCTCCAGCCTATTTAGAAACTATATTGTTATTTTGAGACAGTATCTTGTTCTGTAGCCCTGACTGGTTTTGTAGTCCAGAGGGACCTTGAGCTTTTTGAGCAGTCCTGTGTCCTCTGGTTCCTGGCTACTGAGATTATGGTGTGTGCCACCATGATGGGTCTCTTCTTTGAGCCTAGTTCTCACTAAGTTGCCCAGGTTAGCATCGAACTTGGGATCCTCTTGGACCCACCACAGTAGTAAGAGTTGCAGGAGCCTTCTGCCTTTCTAGGGTAAAGCTAATGAAGCCGAGTGTGGTGGTGCATACCCAGGATCGGAGCTTCTAAGGAGGTGGAGGTAGGGGGTCCTGAGGCGTTTCAGGTTGGTCTGGTCATTTATTTGAGATTTATTAGATCTCAAAGAAAGTTTACACTATGTGCTAATTTTTTACACCCTGGGGTATTGTGTACATGCTAAACAAAATACGGTGAAGCTGGACAAGGCAAAGAAAGGCTCGTGGTTCTAGACTTAGTTCTTAGATGCCAGGCTGCTACTCTTTTGGCGGGGTCCCCTAGGAAAACCCCCCGTCCCTGCTCTGCCACCCCGAAGCATCTTTTGCAGATTCATTGCTACCTGGGACACACTTCTCTTATTGCTTTGTTCCCCATATACGTCATCATAACCTTCCTTTGTCATTAAGTATGTTCCTTAATTTTTTTTTTTTTTTGTCTTGACACAGGACCTTGCTATGTAGCCCTAGGCTGGCCTCAGGCTCCAAATCCTCCTGCCTCTGACACCGAGTGCTGGCTAACACCTGAGCACCGCCACATATACTGTCACGAATGGCATCCCACAGAAGGGGTTTAGCCTTTTTCCTCTATTCTACACAAGTGCTTTTTGGGTTGGGAGACTGGAGCCAGAGAGAGAAAAGACTTGAGACCAAAGCTTCTCAATTCTCTAGGATAAAACACCAGTTCTCAAAGTTTCGAAAATATTGTGTAGTGAGAGTTTTGGAGAAAAAAAAAAGAAAATTCTATAATACAAATATTGTCAATAGAATATTAAATATTTTATAGAAGGGAATAAGGGTATGCAGCCTTTTCTATTAGGAGAAGAGTTAACATAAAGTTGTCTATGAAACTGACCTATAAGCTTGTGTTTATTCTCAGTGAGTAGGACCCCACTGGGACACTTGTTTACACCACTTGGGAGTTCATCCCGACAGTAGACATTCTGATCTCTTTGATGACAATCAGTACTGGAAAGGTTAAGCAATTAGCTGAATTTTCTAGTTGATATTAGAGCCAATAAACTTCAGCTGTTCCTCATTTTTCCACAAGAAGAAGGGCCCAGGAGGGACTGGGGATGAGTTTCATGGAAGATCATGGTCTGCCTGTAAGATTATTCTACACATGGTCGCGGTTCCATGTTAATACATCAGTGTGCGAGAAGCCTGTCATTCCACCCTGCCTGCCGCACAAACAGGATTTGCACCCTTGCTTTCACTAGAATCAGCTGTTTCCAGCACCATAAAGCTTCACTGAAACCGGAGACAAGACCATGCACACCCATAATTCCAGCATTTCAGAGGCAGAGGCAGGAGTATAGGGGCAAGTTTGAAGCTGGTCACGTATGACACTTTGTCTCAAAGAAAACAAATGAGAAGGAGGAAGAGGAGAAGGAGGAAGAGGAGATGGCAGGCGGTCATGGAGGTACGAGCTTGTAATCCCTCGCAGCACTTCGGAGACAGACACAGAAGGGTTGCAGCAAGTTTGAGGGCACCCTGGTTTACACAGTGAGTTCCAGGCCAGTTGGGCTACTGAGAGAAACACTGTCTTTAAAAAACAGAATATAGAGTGGGCAGTGGTGGTGCACGCCTTTGATCTCAGCAGAGGCAGGTGGATCTCAGTGAGTTTCAGGCCAACCCGTTCCACCAAGAGAGTTCCAGGGCAGTCAGGACTGATACACGGAGAAGCACTGCCTTAAAAAACCAAAAGCCAATGAAACCAAACCAAACCAAAGTGGGATATAGTCTCAACAAAACAAAATAAAAGTGGGTATAATTAAGCTCCCGCGAGAATAGAACTTGATGAATGCTAGCATTGCGGTCCTGCATGTGGACCACACCCAGGGTGGAATTTTAACTTCTGTGTCCGTCGTCTCCATAATCAAGATAATAAAGTCATCACCATAATCAAGACAGTGAATGCACCCAGCGCTCCAAAAGCCTCCTTAGGCCTCGAAGGAATTGTCAGAATTGTAGCCTTTGAAGATCCTGTCCCTTCCCCACTTCTAGGCAGGCTGTTTTCTGTCGGTATAATTTCGTTTTCCTTTTAAAGGATCTGATGTCAATGGCATCACGCTATTTGTGCTCTTTCCTTCCGGCTTCTTATAATCATTTTTAGTATTAGCGATTGTTTTTCAGATTTCTACAAGTGCAGCATAGACCCACGCTTTATTCATCTGACTGCTGGCTGGGCTCCACGAAGTGCCTACCCCACAGCTTTCATTTGTCTGGCTTGTTCCATGTTCTTGCTGTGTGACACAAAGCTTTTGTGCACGCTTGTATACACGTTTTTATGTCAACGCGAGCTTCCTTTTCTCTTGGTTTCACACCAAGGAACAAGACGGCTGCCTCAATTCCACTTATTCTGCAGGGGAGTCAACACCTGACCAGCCTTCCTGTTTGCAGTCATTCGGCTGGGCTAGAAGCGGGATCTCAGTGGGCTCGCTGCGCCCTTCTCTACCGAGAAACGGTGGACTCTTGCTAGCTGTTTTTTAGCCACCATTGTTGATTAAAAAAAATCCATTCAAACCTTTTGCTCACTTACGATATTCTTTAGCCAGGCATTCTGCTGCACACCTGTAATCTAGCACTAGAGAGGGTAAGACAGGAGGATCACTCTTAGTGCAAGGCCAGCCTAGGCCACAGTATGAAGCCTTGTCATGAAAAACAAAACCAAGGGGCCAACAAGAGGACTCACCAGGTGAAGGTGCTTGCTGCTGCCCGGCAACCTGAGTTCGATCCTTAGGCCCCACTTGGCAAAGGGAGAGAGCTGATTGCCACTGGATTTCCGCCTAGCCCACCTCCATGTGCGTCCACACATAAATGAAGCAAACAAACAACACTTAAAATCTTTAATAAATAAATAAGTAAATAAATAAAAAGAAAAAAAAGAAGAAATAAGCAACAATAACTCAAACAAGAAAAAAAATAAGACATTGTTTAAGAAAAAAAGTCTATTGCATCTGAGTTCTTCATGGGCTCAGATGTAACTCTGTTATCACATATGTCGTTTGTAGGGTTTTATTCCCCCTCCCAATCAATAACCTTTCGATTTTGATGAATGGATTTGGAAAGCTGCCATTGACTCTAGAAGGCTAGCCACCGCTAGTGAGAAACCCGGGTCTAGAATAAGGGTGGGGGGAGAAGGCAATAGAATCGATTAAGGCAGCTGTTGATAATGTCTTCCTTCATCACCTAGAGACTGGGGAGAGGAGGACCGGCTGGTGTGGTGTGATGGAGGATGGGATGCCTCTAATTGGTCTCAAGGCCAGAGACCACTGCAAGCTTCCTGAGCTGTCTCACGATGTTGGTGTTAACCTCAGGAACATAGGGAGAGAAAAGGTAGAGAATGTACGTGCTGAAAGCAGAAGCCGAGAAACTCGGAATCCCTGAACTCTGCAGCGGTTTCTGACTGAGGATGTCTAGGCAGTAGGTAGTTGGCCAGGGCTATCTTCGCTGGATGTCGAGGAAGAGGGGCTGGCTGCCTTGTGGTTCTGCATACTAAAGGTATTGTCTCTTGACACCTGTAGTCACATGCACAAGTTTTCCTTGCATGTCTGTGATGAAATCCTCTGCCTCTTTAATGTGGGACTGTGAAATCCAACCTAGGGTTTTGCACTTGCTCATGTTAGGTACCCCCTCCCCCCAGTTCCATCTCCAGCCTGGTCCTGCTCTTATAAGCCTGCCAGTTATGGTGGTGAGGGCTCACTCTAATGATCTTCTTAACTATAATCATCTCTGTAAAGACCCCATCTCAGGGCTGGGAAAAGAACTCAGCTGTAAAAGGGCTACGTCAAACAACAGAGTGCGCCTTTCCTGCACCGTATAAACTATGTCTGTACTCTCTACACTCTAAGAGGTAGAGGCAGGAGGATCAGGAGTTCAGCACCGTACTTGACAACGTATCAAGTTTGTGGCATGCCTGGAATAGAGGAGAGCCTTTCTCTAAATTAATTAATTAATTAATTAATACCCTAGCACTAAGGCTGTATGTGGTGATGCATGCCTCTGACCTCAATGCATGGGAAGCTGAGATATAAAGACTGGAGGATCATCACTTGGAGGCTAGCCTGAGCTACATATATATATATATATATATATATATATGTGTGTGTGTGTGTGTGTGTGTGTGTGTGTGTGTACATATATACATGTGTGTCTGTCTGTGTGTATGTGTATATACATGTATGTATGTATACACATACATATACATATAGACGGTCTCCAGATACATCCTGAGGTACCTGGAATTTAGGCTTTTAAAACACAATTTAGCCATAGCAACTCAACCACCGGAATGGAAGACTAAACACTTGGGAGGAATGTGTTTCTAATCCACTCCATACCAGCGTAGCTTCAGAGTGAGGAGGCCTCTTGGGTGATCTGAAGAATGAGCCAACTCGGTGGCATGTAGATGTCGAGTCTCGTAGTAACTCCTGTCCTTCTGCCCTCTCCCATACTCTTCCCAGGTAATTTCACAAGCAAGTAGATGAGTTCCATTCAGAAGTCAGCAAGCTACCGTTATGTATATGAGAAACCACCACCTTGGAGTGCTTCATCTGCTGGACCGAAGAGTTGTTTGTTGGGCCCTGTCTCTCTGTCTCTTTGGCAGCATCCTTGGCCTCTGCCCACTAGAGGCTAGCAACTGGACTGTCACTGAGAACTCTTGGTCTAAGTCATGCTTTTTTTTTTTTTTCATTTTTTGTTTTCCCCAATTGGCATGCCCCTGTAATCAGCCTTAGGTTGTGGCGGCAGGAGAATTAGAAATTCAAGGTCACCCTTGCTTGCATAAAGCATGGAAGGCTACACAGGGCTGCACAGTGAAACATGAAGTCTGTCTCAGGAGCCTTCACTGCTTACTGGACTCCATTTCCCCACAGTCTTGCTTATGTATGGATTCACTCAGTGTCATTTCTGTCCTGAAGATTTGGGGCTCAGTCTCTTCTTTCTATTAATTTCTATTAATGTGGGCTAGTGCCTAAATCTACTAATTAAGAACTGACCTAATTGGGAAAGCCCAGAAGTGACAGGGCAAGAATTGTCAGGACACTAAGGTGTCAAAGCAGGTGGAAATAACTTGGTTCAGCCTTCAGTTTGTGTCTGCACCTTACACAGGATAGTTATTCGATAACTCACTGAAGGATTCTTTAACAGAATTTGAAGCAGCGATGACACGTTCAGACAAATATGTGTAGAATGTAGGTATTTCTGTCCCGTGATTCCATTGTACGGCATTGGTCCTGGTCTGATCAAACCATGGGTAAATGGTTTGATCACCCTGCGTTGTGAGTTGTAAGTCATCGCCTTCCCCTGCCTGCTGAACAACTGACAGAGGTAGGGAGGTAAGCAATACCTTACCATACAGCAAAGACACCGAGGATCCTTCAGGATCATTGGGACATTGCAAAGAAGTCAGTCACGTTAAGTCCTGAGGATGGAGCTCAGAGCCAACCAAGGGTTCCAGAGCGTCAGCCGCTGTTAGCTGCTCATCAGCTAGAAACTGAGTTCTGGTTTTGACAGAAGTACTGTGCAGAGGGATGGGAGGAATCTAAGGGAGCAGGCATGAAAGCTGTGTTAGGAATTACTCCTGCTGCAATAGCCGTGGTTCCCATTGACTGTACCAGTCAGAGCTGCCTGCTGGGGGCCTTGTCTTTCTTGATTCACTTGGCCGTCACAAAGCTCTTGCACAAATAGATCTTAAGGCCTCGGTTCATCAATCAGAAAATAGATAAGCTGGGGTGGGGGGGGGCACACAACACAGGACCCTCAGTAGGTCCTCACATGTTGTGTTTCTCCTTCTCCTTAGCCCACTTGGAGAACTCCACCTCACTCTTTAGTTTTAGCTCTAAAGCCACTTCCGCTGAGGATGTTCTAGCTAGCCTACACCCCCAACCCCAGACATGCTTGGTCCTTCTTCAGCAGCCAAATATTGGAGTCCATGATTGTACTCACAAGATCTTGTGCTATTGTGGTTATGATACTCAGATGCCACTTTTCATTTCTTAGGATTTTTTTTTATCTTTTTGAAGGCAGGAGCTCTGTCTTTTTTCCCTGTGTTCTCAAGGCTCACCGCATTGCTTCAAGAACCCAAAGAATATCTTTTTAAAAAGTTCCTGTGGCCATGGGGTTCGAACCCACCCCGTTGGGTGTGCTAAGCAAACATTCTACACACTACATTTCCAGGCCCCTAAATATATCTTGAGTAAGGGAGTAAGCACAGAAAGGGATGCTGGGACAGCCTTGGCAAGTCATGATGCACTTACATCCTAAAAGGAATCTAGACACCAAGTTTGCGTAAACCAGTCGTTTCTACAGTCTAAGGAGCCATGGAATGTTTTTGAGCATGAGCAACTACTCCTGGGTTCCAGGTTAAACTCTGGAGGAAGGGCCAGATTTGGGGTTCCGAGGAGGTAGTATAAAAACATGAAGAAAGGTCACGAAGACCTAAATTGGGCTATGCTGGAAAAATTATTAGGTTTTACTCATTTTAATTTGTTAGCCCCTCTCCCAGCACACCCTCCAAGGAAACCTAGAGCTTAAATTAAAAAGTCCAAGGTTCAGCCAGGCGGTGGTGGCACCCTCCTTTAATCCCAGCATTTGGGAGGCAGAGGCAGGTGGATATCTGTGAGTTCTAGGCCAGACTGGTCTACAAGAGCTAGTTCCAGGACAGCAACGCTGTTACAAAGCAAAACTCTATCTTGAAAAAAACGTACAAACAAACAAACAAACAAAATTCCAAGGTTCAGGCGGATTGTGGTGGTTCACGCCTTTAATCCCAGGCAGGCGAATCTCTGAGTTGAAGGCTAGCCTGGTCTACAGACTGAGTTCCAGTGCCTACTCTACTAGGAAATCCTATCTCAAAAAACAAACAAAATCCAAGGTTCTTAGCTCTTGGTAGTCTTCTGTAAAAACAAAGACAAAAATCAAAATAAAACAAACAACAAAAGCATTCCATTGTTCCTCACTGGTAGCAGAGAAATCCAGGATGCTCTTTCTCCAAAGGATGAGACACAGTGAGTCTTGAACCAATGGCTCTGGAACAGAGCCCAGCCAATGTCTGGGTACTACGGCTAAGTGCGGAAAGTGCCTGCCTCTCAGTTTTACAGTGCTCAATTTAAGGTCTGTCTGTAATTGCATCCGTGTTTTTCAAACCCACCTCACTGTCCCCATTCAGAAAGCAACAGCGACGAAACCCTGAAGTCTCTTTTTCCGGTGCTTAAAATTCGGATGATGTCACTTACCTCACCAAAAGATACCACTGAACATCCTTTAAAATCAGATTTAATTTAACCTAAGTTTAGGTTTTCCCACCTGACTTAGTATTTTTGTTTGATTGGTTGGTTTTCTTCCATGACAGCGTCTCAATGCAGTCCTGACTGTACTGATCTTGCTATGTAGCTAAGGATGGTCTTGAACTCCTGATTCCCCTGCCTCCACCTTCCAGAGCTGGGCTTACAGGCATGAGCCAACAAGCCTGGCTCCCAGCTAAATTTAATTCCCTACCTTCCCCTCATTTGTGCTTCTGAGCACCTACTACAAACCACCTAAGCTAGGCCTAAAAGTTAAAGCTGTTAAGTTGTTCCAGGCCTGTGTGTGACAGAATCCTCAGAACAGGACAGTGTTACACTGTGTTTCACACAGACTCTAAGTGTCCCGGGCTAATCTTGAAGTCTTGTGTGGCCCCAAAGGACCTCATTTCCGTAGTAAGCTTAACTCAGCTGGTAGACTCCATCACCATGGACAACTGGAGTTTGGCTTTTAAAATAAGTTGTGTTGAGTCTAAAGCAAATTGTGGGCTGCTAGTTCAAAGCCAACAATATGAGACCCTATCTTAAAAAAAAAATCCATGTCTATCTAGGTCCTGTGTCTTAAATCTGGTGGGTCCCAGGGAACCCAGGGAGACATCTATCATCTGTATTCCTGGCTTAATTCCAACTGACCTGATTCAAATTTCGGGATGTGTAGGAGCGCCATGCGGGCTTCAAAGGCCTTAGGAATTTGGAATTCACAACGGTTTTAGTCAAAACTCTTGGTATAACCCCTTTACTGTAAATTCTGGTAAAGACTGAGAGAAAGATCACGTGCTTTGCCCTACTCCGTCCTTCAGCCTTATCTACACATTTTCTCCAATCTAGAGTGGCTGGGGGGCTTACTCACAGATTGACTTTGGTAGTCTAGGGTCTGTTCTATCATTTCTATCAAAAGCAAGAATTTCCAATTTGAATTCCTTTATCTCACAGTCTTGGAATTGCTATCAGCCTCAGAGGTCATTCCAAGGGACAAGAAACAGTCGTGGGACTATCTTCAACAACCAGAGGGTAAGCAAGGATATCAAGATTAGCATTGCTCAGAATGGCCAGTAAAGGTCACATGTCCCCATGAGATACCCGAGGGGGAGAGGGAAGGCTGAAGGGGGGGGCACACACATGGGGGCCCATCCCGGAAAAGTGGAGAGACTTCAGAATGCTTGCGGGGGCGGGGGGGGGGGGGGGCAGGTGAGGGAGAGCCACACAGCACAGCACACTGCCCCGAAACAAGAGGGGCTCCTTACTCCTTGGACAGCTATGAGTCATCCTTTTGGAAGCCTGATCTGAAGCCAGCACTGTCCGGCACTCACAAGGCTTCAATCTAGTGGCAGGGCCAGATACATTTTACAATGAAGCCTGATAAATCTAACAATACAGGGAGGCCCCCGAGAGGAACTTCACAATGTGTTGAAATATGCTAGCACCAGTGACGTTCATTTATAATGACCCAAGGGTGTGTGGAGACCTTACATTTTTTTAGAACTTAAAATTTTAAATTACAATCATTCATTCATTCATTATTTTTTACTTCTGCGTGGGGCTGAGGAGCGGAGTGCACGTGCCGCGGTGCCGAAATGGAAGTTGCCAAAGGAGAACTTGCAGGGATTGGTTCTTTTCCTACTACCAAGTGGGCATGGGGCCCTAACTTGAGTACTTAGGTTTGTCAGCAAGAGCTTCACCTGCTGAGCCAACTCACAGGCCCTCCTTATTTTTTTTTTTTAATAGTTCAAGATGTAAGTGTTAAGTGAAAATACACGAGCTAAGCAAGCAGAAAGCCAGTCGCATCCAGTTCTTTCTGAGCGCTGCTGCTAGTGTCAAGCAGATGTTGTTTTCAGGCTGCTATTGTGAAGGATGTGATAGAGAGAAGCTGGGTGTGGGTACACGTGACTATAATCCTAGCACTTAGGGAGCTGAGGCAGGAGGATCGGCAGTCCCAAGATATCCTCAACTCTATTGTTCGTTCAAGACCAATCTGGGCTACGTGAGATCCTATGTTGACCTCCCCGAAAAAGAAACACAAGTTTTATGTTGAAGGAGAAAAGCCTTCTGTGAGCTGATTTGATGAATAAGTACGTACAGTTAGTGCAACGCATCAAAAGTACTTTATAAATATCTAGGGAAAGGGAAACATGAATTACTTTGTTTTGATCCTGATGGGCTATATCGATTTACTGAGTTATGATGGGTTCCATATAATTGTGCATATAAAGTTAAAAGTGAAACTTAACTGCCAGGGAAATTGCTCCTTTGGTAAAGGGGCTTTTCTGAGAGGGCCGCCCGCCTGGCTCGCTGACACTAGGTCAAAGGGGAAGGAAGAACCCACAGCACAAGGTTGTTCTCCGACCTCCATATGTGCTCTGTGGCACATGAACGCACATAAAAGAAATAATGGAAAAGAATTGCTTACAAGAGGCAAAACAGGGCCAACAGGCTAGCCAGGAGGGTGGTGACTCATGCCTAGAGTCCCAGCACTGGGGAGACAGAGGCAGGAAGATCACTACAAGGTCCAGGCCAGTCTGCTCTACAAAGCGATTTCCAGGCCACCTAAAGACGCGCAGTGAGATCTTGTCTCCAAAACAAAACAAAATACACAGGGATAAACACCCCTGGGGCTAAGATGAAATCTGCTCAGATTTCTTACATTTTTTTTTTTTTTAATTGGCTGGAGAGATGGCTCAGTTGGCAAGGTGCATACTGGACAACCTGAGGACTCCTCCCCCAGAACCCTACTAAGAAACCAGGCATGCTATTAGGAGCCTGTAAACACTAGTCTGGGGGGGGGGGGGGAAGAACCGAAACAGGCAGATTCCCTGATGCCCTCTGGCCAGTTAGCTTAGCCAAACTGATGAGCTGCAGTTTCGGTCAGAGATCTTATCTCAAAAAAATAAAAGCGAAAATGGGGCCTGGTGCACCTGCCTCTAAATCCAGGCGCTCAGGAAGTAGAGGCAGAAGGATCTCTGTGAATTCAAGACCAGTCTGATCTACAGACGGGAATCCAGGCCAGCTATCGCGCCATGGTGAGACCTTGTCTCAAAACCACAGACAGTAACAACCAACCAACTCACCAAACACACACACACACACAGTGCCTGAAAAATAACACAAAACATTTTTAACAGAGAGACAGCTGTAGCAAGCAACTGTCATAGTTTAAACCCAGTGAGAGAAGAAAAGGAGCCAGCAGGGATGGGGGGGGGGGGATGCGGGGGTGTTACAGGAAATGCTGTAGGCAATGGCGCCACTGCAGGAAGCCAGAGATACTAAACTTCTCACAGTCTGTGAATAACAGTTAAAGCAATTGAAAGTGCAGTAAGTTTTAGGTCGTCAATAATAAAGCTCACCTGAAGGATATCCAATGCTTAAAATCCTATTTCAGTTCAATGGAATGCAGATTCCACGGTAGCTTCAAATACAATGTTAACAATGGTCTGGTTTTCCTCAGTAAGATGCTTATTGCCTCAGAATTCTAAGCCATTCTTTGGAGATTTTCATTGTTCGATGTGTGTTCTCTTCCTTTAGTTTAGACACAGAACTGAACTTTATTGGGATCTCAACACCTAGAGTATGTGTGTGGTGAGGGGTGGGCGTCTGTGAAACGGGGGTCTCCCGAGTTTGAGCTAGCCTTAGCTCCTTCTGTAGCTGAGGCTGGACTTAAGCTTCAGACTCTCTGGAGAGTTCTGGGATTACAGGCCCAGGCCTACAGTTTCTATCTTTAACAATCAGGTTGCATCTGGGCAGATTCAACTATTTGTGGCTATTTTATAACTGAGACTTCTGTGATACCAGTCTTCCTTTCTCACTGTTTCCAGTGAAAGCTAGGTATACACTAGGAATTCAAAAAGTTCTTCTTGACTGATGACAACCAGGTCTCAATATGCGAAATCAAATAAATAATTTTGATGTCTTGTAGAAAGGAATTTAAAAAAGCAATTCAGTAATCCATAGCTATTTCTAAATATATATATATATATATATATATACACATCCAGGAAAATATCTTCTGAACAGATTTTCTCTGGTAAATTAAGATCCAAATTCCCAGTTATTAGAATTCAGGCTCCAGACTTAGATTACAGGAGGATACAGGATACATGGGGTTTCAGCTCAGGTAGCTGAAGATGGTTTCTGGAATGCATTGGTGGGACCCTGGAGTGTAGGTGGCTTGGCCTGGGCAGCCCGGTGAGCTAGGACTCTCTGCATGCAAACGGCAGCACCGGGTGAGGTGATTGTCCATACGGAAAATTCAGCTGCACTTGTATTTGCAAGTTGGATTCTGAGGGGGAAGCTTAAGCAAATCCTTTTGAAAATGAATCCCTCCGAGGAGTGAGGGATAAAGCAACAAGAAGAAAGGTGACAATCAAAAACCCGTTAAAATCTAATTTCCAGAGAAGATCCTGGGTGTGGAGTGACATTTCTGCTTTCAAAGCAAGGTGTTTAACAGTCATCTCATGTCAGCTGCTTCCTTCATAAATGCCACGAGGCAAGATTTTCAGCTCCCTATCCTTCGGAAATCGCAGTGCCAACCATTCTGAAGTGTTCACCTCCTGGCACGATCTTTGCCCTTCTGCGTTTCTCTGTAGGAATCTACAATGACCTATCGGCCCCCATCACTAACACATGAAGCCAGCCACTGCCGGTCGTTCACTGGTTCCTGGCGCTCAGCTTTTATTCAGTTCTCAAATTCCTCAAAATTATGATCAAGGAAAGGCTAAGGCAATCCATCATTTAAAGGCTTTAGAAGATGGTATAGCAATGAAACTGTGTCTAAAGAAAGACATTTAACTCACGTTTGGCCCACATTCCTGGATGTGTCCCTAAGGCAGGTGTGTGTGTTTCTACTGTTACTTCCTCTGTCTTCTCTACTGATTTTACCCCGTTCTGCTTCATTCTGAACCCCGTTTACTCTTTCAATCTCTCTTCTCGTATCCACTGATGCAAGCGAGACAAAAGAGCCATAGCAACAGAGAATCAGAAACAGCACAAAGTTCGATCTTCCATTTTGGTCAGACTGTGGATGTGAGGAGGGCTACAGGTGACCATGCTGTCCCTCTTTGCCGTCATAGGTCAAGCAGCTCAGAGTTCAGTACCTTCCTTCCCCTCCAAGGTAAACGGAATGACCTAAAATCAGGAAATGATGAAACTGCCCAGTGTGAACCTATCAACCGGTTTATGACATACTCTGAAGTGGTCTTGTTACGACTGGGTTTAAACAGGGAGGTTGTGATTCTATTTGATTTCTATCAGATTCTATGAATTGTGGCAATGTCACCTGGTAAAAATAAATGCCCTCGAGAGATATGTTTTCTGAATGGACCACTAATGTTTGACTCGTGGGCTTCTGATTGGGTGCGCACACAGAGACCCCTCCTAGGTAAATATATACATTCGAAATGTACCTGAGAGTTTCAAGCAGCTCTTAACACCGTATGACAAGAGGAACATTTGTTATTCAGAAAAATTACAACCTATTCAGACTTGCTGTTTGATTATTCCTTTGCTGACCTCTGAGGTCCCATTGTTGATTGAATTGGTTATAGTAACTTATATTTATTTTAGCAACCAGCTATTCTGAATGCAAACCCTTCTTATCGCCAGATGATTGATAGGCACATTAAGGAGCTGTTGAACAGGTTGCTTGGTTTGAAGAAAGGCTTAAATCCTGATAGGTTCCTTCCCCCCCCCCCCCTTCTTTTATCAGCCCAGACTGAAACTTGGCCCAGATAACTCCATAGTAACAAAAAATTTATTTCCAAAATAAAATGTTGTCGTTTCTTTAAATTTGATTCTGCGGAGAGAAGACTGTATCACATTCTAGAAGTATCCTTTTGTGGATGGAAATGTGTTTTGGGAAGGTGAAAGCGGCTGCTTTCTGGGTGTTGCCCAGAGAAGAGCTACTGGGAGGATTATTGTGAAGCCCTCTGATGAAGCTGCTTACGGGACTGACTCATCAGGATTTTTTTTTGTGTGTTTTCTTCTTTCTATTTTGTTTTGGTTTTGCATAAAGCCTCCATTTTATAAAGGCTCTCAAGCGAGCAGAGTGGCATAATTTAGCCTCACAAATGCCTGACATTTTTCCTGCTGGCGTAAAGACTGTTTAGATTTTTTTCTTTATAAGAAAACATGAAGCACAGTCGAGTAAATTACCCATGGTTCTCTGCTCGGCAAGTGAGCGACAGGGTTCGAAGCTTCTTTGTCAATCTAGTTTTTGACATACAGGCCCATGAGGGCTCCTTCGCCAGATCTGGTAATCATTTTGTTTCATTAATTTGTCTTCACGAGCACACAGGTATCGCAAGGTGCACAGAAAATGTCGTCACAATGAGTAAGTAAGAACTAATGACTGAAACAATTTGGAAGGAAACTGAATAATGTTGCTGGAAAATTCTGTTGTGTAACCCTTCGGCTTCCAAAAGGTGTCTGGTACTGTGTAAGGACATTTCAAAAGACCTCGATTGCTGAGAGGGAATTTTTATGTAGAGTGATCTTTTTGCCTCAGCCTCCCAAATGCAAGGATCACCACGCCCGGCTTTTATATAGAATGATACAATCTCAAATTAAAAAGAAATGATTATGATTATTGTATGTGTATGCATGTTTGTGTATGATGTGTGTGCGCACTGAAATGCATGCATGTGCTTGGTATTGCACACACGTGGATTTCAGAGGACGAACTTGTGAAGTTGCTTCTGTCGTTCTACCTTTCATGGATTCTGGAAGTAGAATTCAGATCATCAGGTGTGCTCAGCAGGACCTGTTGAGCCTCCTTGGTGGGCCCGAATCGTAGTATCTTATACACAAAGGGCAAACAACTCAGCGATACATTGCTATGTATGGCAGTTCTGAAATTAAGGAGCTGTGGAAGGAGTACAAGGGATGATGACTTCCGTATCCTGAGGATGCAACTGGCCAAGATCCTTACAGGCTGCTGTGTGTGTATCCCGAGCCTTTCATCTGTTGGGGAAAGGATGGTATGGATCGCGACAAGATGGTGGAATCTAATTATTAATCGAGTCCCAGGCTCCTAGCTCTCTCCCCCTCTTCTACCTGTTTCCTTGGAGACAGCTCCTTGTCATTTTCTTGAATTACATTAATATTAAACTACAAGCTTGAATCAGAAAGAATGCAAAGTCTCCAAAGAGTAATATTTATATCTTCCACGTGACATTTTCATCACATGGATAAATGCTTAAAAGATTCCTGAGAACATGGAAAAAATAAGGAAACAGAGTTCAGAAATATAGAACTTGTTAGACTGGTTTCTGTTTAAAACTCGGTGGATTATAGCTCTTTGTTTCAAACCATCAGAAGAGCGATGATTAAATATCAGATTCCTCCGGGTCCCTGGTTGCTGCTGGAAAGTTTTGATGAAAGCCGTGTTTCTGAAGTGATGCTCCCCACACAGCTCTCCTGCAAGCTGCTGTTCTCCCCTGGTCTGCTTCCTCCATTACCTGACAGTTACCCAAAGGTTAGATGTCATTGACTTTCCCAAGATTTTCGGGAAGTCAACCCTTTCCTTTGGTCTTAACACAACACAAACGGCAAGAGACAGTGTGGCCCCTTCAAAGCAGGTGTCAGGGGACATGGCTTCTGTTTTTGACTCCGACATGTGACTTCAGATAAATCAGTGAATTCATGTGTCTCAGTCTCCCTGGCCACATAATGGGGATAATAGTGTCTCTGAGTCCACCTACTTCACAGGGTGGTGGGTTTTCTGTACAGTTTAAAGGACTAATTAGTTAATGTTTGTGAACCTCTCTGGGCTCCTTTGATAAAACCCAAAGCGCCATTATTTATGACAGTAATAATAGTGTCTTGTACACGCAGGCTTCCTTTCATCCCAAGATTCCAAAGTACTTGAGCATTGGGATCGTAACTTTACAGAGGGTTACTGTGTGGTGGTGGCTGGCTCTGGGTTTTCACGGGGAGAGTAATTAAATCTCCTACTGGCTTCTTTCATCATTAGCATAAACTTCGCAAGACCAAAAGACCAGCTCTCCTCAGAGATCCGGGAGAAACCAGCAGGCCTGTATCCCTTATCACTACTTCAGATTGAGTCTCAGGGATTAAGAATGTGGAAAGTCAGTGTTTCCAGACCCCTCAGTCCCAGAACAAGTTCCAAGGTAACTCAGAAACGGCAGTGTTTTCAATCCCCTGACCTGTTCCTTGGAGGCTGGGTAATGCTTGGAATATTTAGACAACAGGTAAGTTAGGTTCAATTGAACTGTACATGTTCCAAGTATGGGTTACTGGGGTACACCCCCTATATACAAGTCCTGTGATCTCTCTTTGGCCATCTGCTTAGATTTTCAGCTACAGGACGAAGATGATGTAAGTGCCTATGTCAGAGACATGTCTAGCATTACTAAGAAAGAAAGTCTAGCATGTGGTCCCCTACCTTCAAGTTACTTACAACCTATTTGAGGTGATGAAACTCAGACACAGGAGCCAATGAACAGAAAGGATGGAAGGCAGCATTTAATTACAGGTAAACTGTGCTTAGACCCCAGGCCACGGAAAAAAGGTAGTGACGATTGTGGGGCCTGACAACTGTTCTGAAAGCTTCATCAGAAGGTGACCTTAATGTTTTCTGCAGGAACACTGGCCAAAGGACCCTGTGATTGTGTTAGGGTGTGAAGGGGGTGAGACTCAGCAGGAAGACGGGAGTTTTGGTGACCCTGGGAGGGAAAAGGAAGTTCCCACAGGAAAGGGACCTGTATAAGCCGGCAGAGGAGTTTAGATTTAATTTAATTCACTTAAAAAATCATTATTATTAAGCCTTAAGTACTGAGGGACATAACGAAAGCTGTACTGTGGAATCCTTCTTTGGCAACTCGATGTAGCAATCAGGGAAGCAGGAACGGGAGTGTGAGCCAGGAGCCTGGCTGGAATGGGATCCACTAATCCAGAGGGAGTGCGAATCTCTCCAGAAGCCTTGTGCTGGGGATGGACAGAATAGTGAACACGGGGTCACTTGGTGAGCTCTTACTGTGCGCCGGAGTGTATCTCATCCTGACAGCCACCCAAGGTGAGATTAGTTAGCATCAACCTGCATGAGTGTCAGTTTTCTGCTATGGTGCCTGTTAGACCCCGGACTGAGCAGTAGAAATCCCAATCTATCATTTAAACTTGATTTTTTTTTATTAATTATTTTTTTCCCCAGACAGGTTTTACTACAGAGCTCAGGCTAGCCTAGAACACATGGTCCTTCTGCCTCAGCTCCTTGAGCACTGAGATTCAGGGGTTCGTCATTATACCGGGCTAAATGATTTTAACTTTTTTTTTGTTATACTGGCCATCATTATGAGTGTGCGTTTGTGCACGATTTGTGTGGGAGGGCAGTGTGTGTATGGAGGTCATGTAGGGAGCTGGTTCTCTAGGGAGTTCACCTGCTATCTCATCAACCTCTGAGTCTTTTTATTTATTTGTTTGTTTGTTTGTTTTTCCCTTTGAGACAGGGGGCCAACAGATCTCTGGCCTCAAACTCATCAGTCTCAAAAACTACCTTGGCTTGATCCTTCTGGTTTAGCACCCCAAGTGCTGGGATTGCAGGTGTGTGGATTCATGTCTGACAAGACGGGATTAAAACAGAGAAAGGCTATTCTGCCTAGAGAGGACGATGCTGATTCTGCCTAGGGTAAAGCGGCTTGGCACCTCTTCCAGCCGTACTATGTTGCCGTACACCGTGCGCCTGCAGGATTCAGTAAGAGGAGCACACATTCTCAATGGAGTGGCCACATTTGCAAAATACCGGCTTGGAGCCTTCCTTTGTCACGAGAGCAAGGTCCAACCAAGATTGGGAATTCCAGGGGGAGCCAAACTGAGAGAGAGAGTATCCCATTTTCTACCAGAGCCCGGCAGTTAGGATGGAGATAAACAAGATCCGGATATGAAAGACACAGGCACGGGAGGCTGTCATTAGCGGGCCAGGTCAGGTTAAGAGACTGGTCGAGGAATCATACCCGGAAGGCTTAGGCTACAGGCAAATTAGCTGAAGGAGGACCTGATCCTTCCTCGCTCCCCTGCCTCAGTTTAGCTGATGTCGGTTTGCCCTGTCCCAAATTGAGTTTCTTAGAGGGCCAAGACTGAGCCAGGCACAATGGTCCATGTCTATAGTCCCAGAATTTGGGATGTTTAGGAAGGAGGATTTACACCGAATTTGGAGCCAGCCTGGTCTACGTTGCTGCACAATTAGTTCCACGGCAGCCTGGCTTACAGGTTGAGACTCGGTTGCAGAACAAAACAGACAACAAAGAGGGTCGATGCTCTTGGTGTAGATTTTAAAGAGAGGAAGGGGTTGAGCAGGGGCCCCAAAATCAGACTTCAGGCTGGAGGAAATTTGTTGTTACCCTGGAAGTTTAGGGCTGTACTGCGTGCAATTCGGATTGATTCTGATGAGCACACAGGGGCTGGGGAAGAGGATTCTTGCTGCCTGCGGCTTTGCAGAGGGAAGAGGTTCCAGCCAAACTCCAGCTGAGGTTAAAAACCTAGGATTCCTTAAATGTTGGCTGGCTTAAAAACCCTGCCGCGCACGACCAGAGCGTTAGGCACCAGGCTAAAGCTTGCAATTTGACTTAGGAGCCTACACACTGATTACATTTTGGAAGCATTCGGCAGCCAGAGTGGAACAGGAAATCATTACTGGATAAAAAGGGCCACACAGGAGGAAGTTTTTATTGGCAAATAGCAACTTATGTATTCACAGAATCCTATCATCATAGTACTAGAAAGAACTAACGCTGGCCTTAGATAGGCTTCTGCTAAAAGGTGCCCAAAGAGATAACCGTCTGTCTGTCTTCTAACGGCTGCCCTCGAAGATGGCTTCCAAAGCCGTCATTGCTATCTTATTAGTTTAAATCCAGTTTTTTTTTTGGTTATCTCCTCTGTGAACAGGGAAAACAGTTATCATCTTTCTTTCAAAACCCTCTTCACATTCTAGAAGGCTATAATTACACCTCCCACAATTTTCTCAGCTTCAGATGGAATCATACACAGGGTATTTCTGACATCTGTTGACTTTTGGGATTGTAAAGGGCACCAAGAGTGTCACATAAATTATCTTATTTAGCCCCGACGAAAGACTGCAAATCAATGGTTTCTAGCCCCAATTTGAAGGATAAAGAGGTTCAGAGGTTGACACTTCCCAAATAGTTGGAAAATTAGCTGAGCCAAGGCTTTAAACTGCAGTCTTTAATGGGAGCACATGGACCAGGTTTTCCAGCCAACCCCATCAAGGGTTTGCTCTCCTTTCTCCTACAAGCTTCTTTGTCCCCAAGATCTCTTTTCTTTGCCCACCCAATTTCTTTGACTGTGCCCAATGAAAACCTACTACGGGTGAACGCCTTTAAACCCAGTACTTGGGAGGCAGAGGCAGGTGGATATCTGTGAGGTATTTGATGTCTCACCATCCTTTGCTGGACTCACTTAAAACGGGCTGTCTGGAACAGTGTGATGACCCAGTGGGTACAGGCCACTCTGTCGAGCCTGAGGATCCGAGTTTGATGCTGGGACACACCAGGGGAAGAACTGATCCCACTGACTTTCACCTGTGTGCTGTGGCATACATACACGTCCGCCTCCTACAAATACATAAATGTAAACAATTTGAAATATATACTATTCCGGTCATTTACATGTCCTAGAGTATTCTAAGTGTCATACAGTTTTCCGCTCTCTTGCTCGCTAAGATAGAAGTGTCTTGCACGTTGGAACTGTGACTTTTTAATGCTGATTTTATTTATTTATTTATTTATTTATTTATTTATTTATTTATTAATAATGTGAGACAAAAGCAGTCCTGCGAAGAGGAAGACGGGGATTTCCTGGCCAGAGCATTTTTCCCCGCTCTGTGTCCTGAGTGTGTTGTGTGCCAAGAAGCCATGAACTGCATGGGCCCAGGAAACTGGGGTTAGAATCCTGAGATTTGGAGGCCAGAGAGATGGCTCAGCAGTTAAGAGCACTTGCTGCTCTTCTAGGGGACCTGAGTTCAGTTCCCAGCGGACACATCAGGTTGCTTACTACCACCTGTAACTCCAGCTCCAGGGGATCTGATGTCTCTGGCCACGATGGACACACGTGCACATACCAACACAGGCACACAGACACATACGCACACCTACACAGATTAAAATAATAAAATGAATATATAAAAAAATAAATAAATAAAATAAAATAAATAAAAATAAATAAATAAAATAAGAAAATGTATACATATACATACACATATTTATGAAAACATATGTATACCTGAAAATAAAACCTGAGATTTTCCAGTTAACCTGTCAAAGTTGCCATCACTTTGCGGCCCCATCTTCTCTGTAAGCTGGGCGTGATATGAATATCTCATGGGGCTCTTAGGAGGACCAGGGAAGATAATTAGGTGGCTGCTTTGCATAGATCTGGGCGTATGTGGTAGCTAGCATGACTAAAGCTTTTGTAACTATTCTGTTTGCTAGAAATGGATCACCCCCCCCCCCCAACACACACACACACACACATTGAGACAGGGTTTCAGGTTTCTCTGTGAAGCAGTTCTGCTGTCCTGGAACTCACTATGTAGACCAGGCTGGCCTCGAACTCATAGATATCCACCTGCCTCTGCCTCCCAAGTACTGAGATTAAAGGCTTGCACCACCACCGCCCGGCCTGCAATAGGTTTTCATAGGATATTTTCACACATAGTTCAACTTGATCCATCTTCTTCCCTTCCAGCTCCTGTCTCCTTACTTCTACCAGCCATGTATTCTATTGTCTTCCCCACTCCCCGACACAGAACCCCTACTTCCTCCTCTCTGGACTCTCTTTCTAGTGTTGCGGCCTATCTGCACACATATCCCCACTTAAGCACATGACCTTATTTATTTATTTATTTATTTATTTATTTATTTATTTATTTATTTATTGTTCCGAGATAGAGTTTCTCCGTAGCTTTGGAACCTGTCCTGGAATTCCCTCGATAGACCAGGCTGGCCTCAAACTCACAGAGATCCACCTGCCTCTGCCTCCCCAGTGCTGGGATTAAAGGCGTGCGCCACCACCGTCCGGCTGGATGGTCATTTTGCAGAAGCACGAAGCTCATGGGCCTTAGAATGCAATGAGCCCAAGCGCTGTTGGATTTCACCTGGCAGTTACTCCATCCTCACAGACTCAGAGGCTTCTGTCCTCCATGTCTGTTTTTGCTGTTTGGACCAGCAGCCACTTCTTCGCCTCCAGTTTACTTGTCCTCCTACCGAGAACACGATTGTTGGCATTTTTGAGAGGCAGGAGTTAGCCAGCTAAGGACTGTTCGTCTCAGGAGAGCTCAAGGATGGGGGCTTCCGTTGAGGACTTTGACTGAGCACAGGCGGGTTTTATAAACTGTACTCTGCTCCAGGTCCTGACATGGGGCTCAAGTAAATGTTCCTTACACATCCTTAAATCTCCTGGAAAGACTAGGAATATATTCCCGTTTCTAGAATTTCATCTAGCTCCTTTTCAAACACAGACACTCCCCTCCCTTCTATGAGGTCCTGTCCTTGTTTTATGACTCCTTTCTTGAGCTCTGAATGTAAAGTCCCTGTGTGTGTGTGTGTGTGTGTGTGTGTGAATGTAAAGTCCCTGTGTGTGTATGTGTGTGTGTGTGTGTGTGTGTGTGTGTGTAGCCCAGGCTGGCCTCGAACTCATGATCCTCCTGCCTCTGCCTTCTTTAGCAAATCCTACCAGTGTGCGCCACCACAACCGGCTTAAAGTCCCTTTCAAATTGTTCTAGTATCCCAGGCTCTCATGTGGCGAATCTTCCTTTACTTAGATTGGCACATTCTTCTCTCCATAGGCATGTCAATTGCCTCTTTTTTATAGTAAAAAAAAATGACTTTTTTTTTTTGCTATATTTTTCATAGTAAACTCATCTTCAAGTGGGAAATGTCACAGGATGTGACAGTTTAGATGGGAGGGTTTCCTACTTGAGCTGTGATCCTTCAGGGAAAAAGAAAAAACAGATCAAGAGTGGTGTCCCGAAAGATTTGACTGGGCAGGGAAAGCCCACATTAAATATGTGACCCTACCTCTGAGCTAGGCTTCCAGAAAAAAAGAAGGAGATGAGACCCCCCACTGCTCATTGCTCACTGCCTCCTCATTGCTCATGCCAAGTGACCAAACCCAGAGTGGCTGCCCTGCCTGGGTCCCGCCAGCTCCCCTCCTCTACCACGATAGCTTGCACCCCCACTTGGGAGTGCAGGCAAACCCTCCCTGCAGCTGGCTTGGTCGAGTCTTTTGCTACAACACTGAGAAAAGTAACAAGCCCATCTTCCCTCTGTTTTCTGGTCCTCTGGCAACAGTCCTTTATCAAATGTTCCGCTGATTCATTTGCAAGGTATGTGCATCTCAGTAGATAACCATTGCAGGTTGTGGCTGCAGCCAGCCTTCTCAGCTGCTATCTGCCCACTTCCTGCTCTAGAACAGAACAGGAGCTCCCTCGGACCATTCTCAAACTCCCACATGCCCCATCTTCTCACCCGCCCTACTCTATAATTTGCTCTAATCCTCAGCATCTTCCAAATTGGGACCTCGTGGCAAAGTGAATCGTATTACACCGGAGTTAGGTAGCAGACACAATTGTTTTCCCTTCTTCAACTATTTAGAGAAGGTCAGCTGAGGACATAAACACCTTCTTAAGGTATAGTCCAGGCTGCCTTTCACTTCCGGCTTAGCCCAGGCTGACTGCAGTCTTGCATCCATCTTCCTGCCTCGACCTCCTGGTGCTGGGATTGCGGCATGCACTCACTACCAACCATGCCTAGCTTCTTCGTGTGTGTGTGTGCGCACACATATGTGTGTGAGTGTGTGTACACACACATGCACTCTCACGTGTATGCATGTGTGTGTGAGGCCGTCATTTCCTTGGTCACTCTTTAGTTTTTGCGACAAGGTCTCTCACTGAACCCGGAGGTTTGTTGTACTCCAAGAATCCTCCTGTCTCTGCCCCTCCAGCTCTGGTGTTATAAAAGTGTGCTGCTGGGCCCAGCTTTTTATGTAGTAGGTGCTGGGATCTGAACTCGGCCCTCATGGCATGTGGCGAGTACTTGACTCACTGAGTCACTCTCCCTTCCAGCCCCTTTACACTGTTCCCCGCTCCTGGGTTTCCTTGGCTCTTGTCTACAGTGAGCTTCCCTGTGAGGATACTCCAAGGCTTCAGAGTGTCTGTCCCTTCTTGGACATGTCTCTCTCTGGGGTCTCTGAAGCTGCCATCGGAGTCTGTATTCTTAGAACACAACCATCATGTTGAGCCTTCACAGTATTTCTTGTCCCTTTGCCATCTCCCTTGAGCTGACTACACGGTTTCTGATCTTCTGTCTTGCCTCTCTCAGTTTGGTGGGGAGGCCTTCTCGTAGGAGCGTCCAGAGTGGACCTCCATGGGTACAAACACAACAGAAGATCTCTAGACCTTTACACGCTAGTCATTCATCTTCCTGCCTGCTTTTACCATGAAACCCCGTTCTCTGCTATACCTGGGGTCCTCAGTTCAGGGACTCAGCATCCTTTTCATTTTGAGGGGAAGCCTTCACTCTTCCACCTGAGAGTGGCGAGGAGGGAAAGGCAGTAGCTTCCTTACAGGAGCAAGGGGCATCTTCTGGAGTGTGTGTGTATGGTGTTGCCTTCTTTTAAACAGATTTTCAACGATTCTGTTTCACTTTTATCCCTTTCTCGGCACCCACTGCCGGCACACTGAGGACAGGTCCAAGACTTCTCTCATGCTGGGCAGGGGCCCTCCACTGAGTAACACTCCAGGTGCATTCATGGTCACTTTTAAAGACGAAAGGAAATACTCGGTTCTGCTGCCCAGGGTGCAGCGACATTAGTTGCCCATGGGCACCGTTGCTGGTCTTAGGAAGCAGCTCTCTCTGGCTTGGACTTCTCTCTTCACAATTTGCACTTGTCCTTTTGATGTGATCTCTATTCTTAAATCACCTGCCTCCCTTCTCTATTCTGTTCATTTCACCTCTGGAAATAGCGATCTTTACAAATCTCTGAATACTGACATTGCAGGGAATTTCAGGGGCGAGGGGAGACCCAAACAGGTTTGTAGTCCGCCAGAGTTGGGATGCATTCTCTCCAATCCATTCTGACTTGACACGGTTGTACAGAGCTATAAGCCTAGCACTTGGAAGGCAGAGGCAGGAGGAGTGACCTGATTCCAAGGCCGTCCTGGGCTACATAGTAACAGACTTAACCAGAGCTACGAAGCAAGGCCCTGTGTCAACAAAACGTCACTCAAGTTGAGCTGAACATGGTGGGTTTGCCTCTAGTCTCAGTGCTCCGGAAGCAGAGGCAGGGAGATATCTCAATTCCAGGCCAGCCTGGTCTACACAGTGAGTTCCAGGACAGCCAGGACTGTGTAGAGAGAGCTTGTCTCCAAACACACAAATGAAAAAACAAAAGACAACTCGCTAATTTGATTTCTGCTTCCCACGGCTTTCTCTAGTGTTCTTGGATGTGTATTCTGCAATCTCTGATGTCTGGAACTCAGTCAAGATTAACTTGGTTGTCTTTCCAGTGTGGACTAATCTAGAACCCTTGCCCCAAGGGCACATCCAGATTGATATGTAACCCTAGAGTATGAATGAACACAAGAGAACTTCATTTCTTGACTAATTTCTGGTATATTTCCTAACATAGGCCTTATCACCACCATGGTTCTGTCTCTGGGAGTGAGTATAAGGCATAATTGAGTCCATGTAAGACAGCTGCTGCTGCAGAACTGACCAATGCACATCTGAAGGAGCCAGCACATTCGGGGCAAGTGCTACACCCGAACCATGTCACTGATCCCTTATGTATTATTTGTGATTTTTAACTTGTATATTTTCTCTTCTTCTTCTTCTTCTTCTTCTTCTTCTTCTTCTTCTTCTTCTTCTTCTTCTTCTTCTTCTTCTTCTTCTTCTTCTTCTTCTTCTTCTTCTCCTTCTTCTCCTTCTCCTCCTTCTCCTCCTTCTCCTCCTTCTCCTCCTTCTTCTCCTCCTCCTCCTCCTCCTCCTCCCCCTCCTCCTCCTCCTCCTCCTCCTCCTTCTTCTTCTTCTTCTGTTTTGGTTTTTGGTTTTTCGAGACAAACAGGGTTTCCATGTAGCTTTGGAGCCTGTCCTGGAACTAGCTCTTGTAGACCAGGCTGGCCTCGAACTCACAGAGATCCACCTGCCTCTGCCTCCCAAGTGCTGGGATTAAAGGCGTGCACCACCATCGCCCGGCTGACTCGTATATTTTTTTCTTACAGAGGCAAAGAAAATGAATAGTATAAAATCCCACTGTGACAGTCTTGGCTTTCTTTTACTTTTTTTCTGGCTCTCCAAACCCCTTCTCAGGTAGCTGAGCCTAGATATATGAGAAAATTAATGTCTGCGATACTGAAGTAATTAAAACACAATGAAGGGGCTAATTGGTAGAGTGATTGCCTAGCACACATGAGGTGCTGGGTCCCCAGCACGGCATAAAACTGAGTGTAGTACTTAATTGTAATCCCAGCCCTAGGGAGGTGGGATCAGAAGCTCAGGGTTATCCTTAGGTTGTATAGTGAATTCCAGGCTAGTCTGAGCTGCATGAGTCCTGGTCAGAAACATGAAAGGAAATAAATTACAGGCCGGGCAGTGGTAGGGTATATCTTTAATCCAAGCACTTGGGAGGCAGAGGCAGGTGGTCTTGGTGAGTTCGAGACCAGCCTGGTCTACAGAGCAAGTTCCAGGACAGCTAGGGCTACACAGAGAAACACTGTCTTGAAAAGCTAAAACCCAAACCAACCAAATCATAGTGTGTAGAGGAGAGAACTCTGAGATTGGAGAATTCTGCAAAGAGCCTCCTGTCTGAGGGTGTATCAGAGTGAGTTTTCCTCCCGCTGAATCTTTTAATGAGGAAGTAGAGAATAGTGGCTTGGAACACACACACACACACACACACACACACACACACACAGCCACGGAGACTTGAATTTAGCGTACTTGGTAATGAGAATTCCTTACACAAGGTCATTAGAAACTCTCATCCCTCCCTTGTGGAGTAGGAAGAGTTAGACCTGCCCTGCAGCTTGTTGTAAAGATTAAGCGTGATAGTGTATGGAAAACACTGAGGACCAGGACTGGCCCCAAGGATGCTCTTCCAGGTAGTGACTGGTATTTATGAAGTCTTTTTCTTTCAAGATAACGAACATCTGGCATCATCATCTGCATTCCAGAAGTTCTGATATTTTCTGGCTGATTGTATTGGGCAGTGAAAAAAAAAAAAAACTCTGACCCACATCTTAAGTATATATTTGGCAGCCCTGGAAAGATTCATTGACGATACAGACTTTTTGTTTAGCTGTTTGGTTTTTGACATGATCAGGGTGGAGGATGAGGATTGGAGAAGGCTTACTCTGTAGCCCAGGGTGGCCAGGAATTCACATTGTAGCTCAGGCTGGCCTCAAACTTCTGGCAGTTCTTCTACTTCAGTTCCTCAACTCCCAAGTGCTTAGATTACAGGTCTGAGTCACCACACACAGCTACAACATAGAAACATCACAGGGCAAAACCCTGAGCAGCTGTTAAGATGGATATACATACATAAGCCAGTACCTTTCCTCACCCCAAATGCGTCCCCCTGCTCAAGAATCACAGATAACTTTCAATCGTCAGGGGGCAGGAGCACAGAGATTAGGAATTCAAGGTCATCCTTGACTACTTAGAATTTGAGGCCAGTGTGGGGTACCAATTTAAAAAATATTGCAAGAAGGAAACCTATTAATTGTTCTCTTCGAAGACCTTTAGGAGAAAATGGAGGAAAGCGTTTTTTTAGAAAACCAAGCAACTTGGTGCCAGGGCTTCTCAGATTCTCTTTATTATACCAATGGTTGTCTGTTGTCAGCTGTATGTATTTTCGTGAAATATCACACACTGAAATGCCAAGCAGGTGCTTGAAGGGAGATACACAAGCTGGCATCTTCCCTTCAAGACAGAAAAGTGGCCAGTATAATTCCATTATGTTGTTTTCCCTTTCAGCCCCCCCTTCCCCCCACCTCCTTGCTTCTGAGGTGGGGTGGGACAGAAGGCCTTGAGCAGCTAAATGAGGTAAGGCGGAAAAGCTGTGTTGGCCTCGTTTGCATTAACTTCCCTCCAGGACTCTGCTGTGCCGGTAAGGACCTGGAAATACCTGTCCTGTCCCTAACCTGTCATTTAAGGCAGTCACAAACGGCTTACTGGCGATTTAATCGCTCCTTCCCTCCTCCTAACATCAGAGTCTGCACTTGCTATCATGGCTTCTTATCAACGAGAGACACCAATAAATGCTTTTGACTCTCCGGTGCTTGGGAAACTCTTGGCATGTAGCTGCCTGAGGACTGAATCCACAGACCTGCATTCTTTCCACACACTTCCTGGAGGCGACAGGCTAGCTGTCTCTGACCCAGAAGTGATGTCTTGTGCCCTGAGTCTTCGCTTCTGGGAATTAGGTTCCATCAGATGCAGTCATCTGGGCAGTAAGGGCTGCAAGGGAGACAGCTCAGGCCCACAAACAGCACTGGGGTTTGTCTGCAAGGCGCAACTCAAGAATGAAAAGCCCTTCTCCCTTCTCCCCTTTTAGCCCTTCATCCTGGCCCTGAAGAGAACCACAGAGCAGTGAATAGCTGGTCGGAGATGGATTCTGACTTTCATCCTGACCCGCATGCCAATGTCACTCTGTGACATCACTTTGTGCATCGGGCTAGGACAAAGTGGATGCTTTTCAAAACTCTCAAGTTAGAAATTAAGGCCAAGAATATAAAATATAAACTTCTACTTTTCTTTCTCTTTGCTTCACAGAATGGGAAACACTAGCACGCATTATTTAGTGTGTTTGTGGCTACAAACAAAATGATACTGAGTCAGGGAAAATTTATTCTTTTGTATGTGTGTCCGCCACTGTGTCCAGTTGAAAGATTTTGTTTTGAAAGAGCTGCTTTTCTTTTCTTTGCCTTTCTGACGCTGGATCCTCACAACGCATGTCTGCCTGCCTTTGTTTCCTGGTACATAGGAAGAAGTTTCCCCTCTTTTCCTGTTTCATTACAAGCCATATGGTTCAGCCTCTCCCCTGGTTTGGGACCTCTTGGTTTGATTCCTTCAGCTGTTTGCCCTGATTACCAATGGCAGCGCTATGGGGTCTGGGGACCTTGCCTGGGTCTTTCAAGTGAGCCCTGAGTCAGCAGGCTCTCCCTTCTCAGCATTTAGTTTGGGGGCTGTAAGAACAATTCAGTGCCCCAGTTTTGAAATTTGATGCCGGCCTCTAGTCACTGTCTTTGCCTCTCCCATGTGCCCTCCCTGAACTCTCCCATGACATGAAAAGGAGCCCCGCGTTGAGGGCACAAAACTTGCAGTCACAGGGACACTCTGTCAGCATTCTGAGTTCAAACTGGGATTCTGTTTTATAAGGCCGTGTCTTAGGTTCTGTTTTTCTTAGAGCCCAGCCCATTAATAAATTATACCAAGTGGAAAAGAAGAGCTAAGGAGAAGCTGGTTAACTACAGCACCAAAACCTGCCCAGCAAAAGATGGAGCAGTGGCTACCGTGGCTTAAGCCTTGCTTCCAGACATCTAGTTTTAAGGATACGAATGTTTTACTTGGTTTTTTTTTTTTTTTTTTTTTTTTTTTAAAAGAGAACTTAATGGCGTATGAAGAAATGATCATTCAAACCAAAAATGTCTGGACTACATTTAAGAATTGTTACTATTCTTTCTTTCTCTCTCTTTCTTTTTATTCCTTTTTTTCTTTTTGGTTTTTCAAGATAGGTTTCTTAGCTCTGGCTGTCCCGGAACTTGCTTTGTAGTCCAGGGTGGTCTTGAGCTCACTGAGATTCTCCTGCCTCTGCCTCTTACGAGTCCTGGGATTAAAGGTGTTCACCACCACACCCGGCCTATTCTTTTTTTTTTTTAATTTATTTATTTGTATTTCAAGTACACTGGTGTTTTGCCTGCATGTATGTCTGTATGAGTGTGTGAGGTCCCGTGGAACAGGTGTTACAGACAGTTGTGAGCTACCATGTGGGTGTTGGGAATTGAACTCAGGTCCTCTGGAAGAGCAGCCACTGCTTTTAATGGCTGAGCCATCTCTCCAACCCGAGAATTGTTACTATTCTGTGGAAGTTTTCTTTGATGTGTATGTGTACCTACTGGTGTGTATGTGCATGTGTGTGTGCACGTAAGCATGTGTGTGTGTGCATGTGTATGTATACGTATGCGTGTGTGTGTGCGTGTGTGTTCATGTGTGTGTGTATGCGTGTGTGTGTGTGTGTGTGTGTGTGTGTGTGTAGGTCAAAGGACATCTTTGAGGAGATGGTTCTTTCCTTTCACTCTGTGCTTCAGAGATGGAACTCAGGTCACCGTGCTCCCATGACAAGTGCAGACACCCTCTGAGTCACGTCGATGCTTCCTCCTAGGCTGATGCTTTGAGCAAGAGCCCAGGGTTTAGATAAACACATTCTGGCTAAACTCGCAGACAGCCATTAGAGAGAGGGAGAAAGCATTATCCTTTCCACTGAAAATAGCAGAGAGGGCACACGTTAGGGTCTCTGAAGGAAAGAGCGGGAAGGGCTTGGACGTGAGCTGTGGCCTTGATTCACCCCTTTCTACGTTCTCCCTCTCTTTAAAAGTCAGTGTGTTAAGTTGGATCCTGCAGCATTATGCTCCCGCCCCAGGGGTCTGTGCTAGTGGTGAATTTCGTCCCAGGAGTCTTCAATTTTCTCAGCCCTGAACCAGGATGTAAACTTTCTGTCCCGTGGCTTTCTGTGTTTCTTCTTACGTCACCTTCAGAAGGATAACAAAACAAGCGAGTCCGGCCCTGTTCTCAACCTGTGTTTTTGGGTTCCTGTTTTTGGACCATTGCTTGGTTTCTTTGGAGACAAACTTCTCACTGTTAGGCCAATTTTTACAAAGTTATGGATATCTAATCACAACATATAGTTAATATTCAGCTCTATTAGAATTTTTTCAAAGCAAAGTCTCAGCTGCAGAGCTGTGCTGGGAACACGTGACACTCATTGCCTTCCAACAAAGACTGCTTTAGCGGAGCGAAAAGCTGAAGTGTTCGTAGTTAGTGATGGTGGTGCTCCTTCCCCACTATACCACTGCTTGGTATAGAATTTTCTAGATTAAGCCGGGCAGTGGTGGCGCACGCCTGTAATCCCAGTGCTCGGGAGGCAGAGGCAGGCGGATCTCTGTGAGTTCAAGACCAGCCTGGTCTACAAAGGGAGTTCCAGGACAGGCTCCAAAGCTACAGAGAAACCCTGTCTCGAAAAACCAAAAAAAAAGAAAAAAATTTTTTTCTAGATTAAAAGCTAGATGGAAAAGAATCTGTGTTCAGTGGCAGAGTGTTTCCTTAGCATGTGTGAGACCCTAGGTTTAATCCCCAGCTTGCCAGCAAATAATCAGACAGATAAAGCTAAATAAGGCAAACAAAAGAAAAACCCCAGAATTTAAACACAAATGATGACAAGTACGTGAATAAGAGAAATGTGCTTGCTATAAGGAAATTCATACAATCATGCCAAACACCAAAGCCATTTTGTAAAGGACTTTGGACATGGGCTGACTCAGAGGGTAGAGGCGCTTGCCTCCAAGCCTAAAAACCTGAGTTCGATCCTCACATAATAGAAAGAGAGAACAGATTCAACAAAAATTTCCTCTGACTGCCGCATACACCTTTGCCGTGGCTGGCAAATGTGTGCCTACACACGCTCTTAGTAAAATGTAAAATAGGACTTTGGGTGGGATTATTATAAAATTTTGTTCTTACAAGCTGAATTCATTCTGTACCATCTTATTTTTAAAGTATATGTATATGCGTACATATGTGTATTGTATGTATGTATATATGTATATGTATGTATATTTGATTTTTCTTTCTTTTTTTTTTGGTTTTTTGAGACAGGGTTTCTCTGTGGTTTTGGAGCCTGTCCTGGAACTAGCTCTTGTAGACCAGGCTGGTCTCGAACTCACAGAGATCCACCTGCCTCTGCCTCCCGAGTGCTGGGATTAAAGGTGTGCGCCACCACCGCCCGGCAAGTCAGGGTTTCTCTGTGTTTCTTTGGCTGTACTGGAACTCACTCTGCAGACCAGACTGACCTTTAACTCACAAAGATCCACCTGCCTCTGGCCTATGCCATCTGAGTGTTGGGATTAAAGGCGTGCCCCAACACGCCCGGTTTTAAAAAAAAAGCATGTTTTATATTTTTATTTGAATATGACTTTTGCCTAGGGAGCACTGCTTTTTATATTTATTTATTTATTTATTTATTTATTTATTTATTTATTTT
>NW_026067928.1:3029772-3045701 GCF_014885135.2 Alexandromys fortis
AACCAAAACCACAGAGAAACCCTGTCTCGAAAAACAAAAAAACAACAACAACAACAACAAAAAAACAAATAAAAAAAGTCTCAAGGTAGCCCAGCCGGGTCTCAAGCTGTCTCTGGAGCTGATGATGGCCTTGAGCCTCTGATCTTCACACTACTTCCTGAGTGCAGGGATTATAGATAGGCGTCAGCCCTCACAGTTTATTCTGTGTGAGCAGGAGACCAGACACAGGGTTTAGAGCATTCTGAGCAGGCACCCTAACAATGGAGTTGCACCTCCCCCGTCCTCTATTTTTTTTTAAATAAAAATGTTTCATAATTTTGGCTTGTTCGTTTCTTTATGAAAATAACTCCCCAAACTGGAAATAAAAGTCATCTGACAAGAGCCTTGATTTTCTTGGATGTTTGTTGATCTGCAGAGTTGGCAGGGTCTTTGAGAGCAGAGGAGCTGTGGACCTTTTCACTCCTGTACGGCTAGCCTTGTATGCGGCATAAGCTTTAGACATGCTTCGTTATCGACCATATCCATATATATATATATATATCCCATATATATATATATGTATACATACCCCCATATAAATATAAACAGTGCTTTGTGTTCTTTGGTGTAATGATTGCTGATTAGTACCGACCGAAATTGTTTGAGCCCCATCTTCTGTCACTATGCCTCATTGTATTTTCTTCCAGGCAATTGCCTCTCTGTCTGTTCCCCTCCCATACTGTGTAGTTGGAATGGATCCAAGACCCGGGTCAGAGGTTTTCAATTCTGGGCTGTTTTGCTAGCCCAAAGGCCCTGTGGTGATAGGGCTGGTCTTCTAGGGTCATGATGACAAGTAGGGTTTCAGAAGCTGCGGCAGTTTGAATTCTGTAAATACCATACTATATATTTTCCACTTACGACATAGTTTCATTGCAAACAAGGGAACACCTGAATCTTTATTATTTTTTTAGTAATTCGTGTGTGTGTGTGTGTGTGTGTGTGTGTGTGTGTACCCATGATGTGGAGGAGGGCACTCGTGCTGAGGCATGTGTGAAGTTCAGAGGACAACTTCACAGGTTTGGTTCTTTCCTCCCACCTTACCTGGGTTTGGTGTATTGAAGGCAGATCGCACAATAAGCACCTTTACTTGCTGGGTCATTTCATTTGCTTTTTTCTAACCTGTTTAGTGGTAAAGGATCTGTGTAGCCTTCGTGAGCCCCGGTTGGAGCCCAGCATCCCACCCATGTGCATTTAATACGTTTATCTTACGAAAGACCACCTATCAGAAACATGTTCAGACTGCTTGACTTTCCTGACAGTTGGGCACAACATTGCGTATGTATGCATACAGATCCCTATGCCTGCAGAGATGGACAGGAGACAGTCACGGCATGGTTTCCACTGAATAAAGATCACTTCTTTCTTTGGGTTGTGAGAATTATAAGCCAGATCACTGTCTGTTGGGAATTGCCTCTATTTCAAATGGAGGACCCAATCAAATTTACCTGTTTCTCTGTTCCAGACTCGGGATGACTCAAACATATAGTCCCGTCAGGATGCAAGTAGTATGTAATCCCGCTTATCTCGTGGATAGGGAGATTTCTCCTCGGGAGATTGAGAAGGTGACAGTTGGCGGGCTCCTAGATTAACTAGAGGGAAGGAACATAAAAACTGGCCTTTGTAGTTAAGAACTGATAAGTAATCAATGCGCAAGTTGATCATTTAATGAAGCACTGATAGCTTATGGCTAAAGGGCATTGCTGGGATAATTTAATTGTATGTGATTTAAGATTTGAAATGACTGTGTGGCAGAGAAATAAACAAGAGATGACAGCACATTTGTAAAACAGCAAGATGTCCTTGTGTGTGTAGGGTATTCTGAAATCCTGTCTCCTGGACATGCCAGGATCTTAAACTCACGAGCTGTTGCAGCTATTGTTACCTGCCCCAGGCTGAGCCAAGACCAGATAACATTCCATAAACCCCATAGGGCATACTTAACTGAACTCAGTACACACACACACACACACACACACACACACACACACACACACAAACACACACGCTAGGGGTAGATATGACCACGGCACATTATATACATAGATGGAATTGCCAAAGAGTGAAGAAAAGATGCTTTTCTTTTTCTTCTCGTTTTATTCTTCTTTTTTTTTTTTTTTTTTTTTCTTTNTTTTTTTTGACACAGGGTTTCTCTGTGTAACCCTGGCTGGCCTGGAACTCTGTAGACCAGGCTGGCCTCAGACTCACAGATCTACCTGTGCTTCTGCTTCCCAAGTGCTGGGATTAAAGGTGTGCGCCACCACCGCCCAGCTAGAAAAAGATGGTTTTAAAGAATAGACCAACGGGATGCTTTGAAAATGCTTTTGTGGTTCTATAGAAGGTGCAGAAGTGGTTTGGCCCTGGGTGCTCAGGGTCAGGGTCTGCATCCATCTGCTGGGTTCCTGATTATTGAGTCCATCAATATCTTTTTATTAAACCACCGAATGTCCTACTGGGATTTGTGTGCCTTACTTTTTCTGGCTTCTAAGGTGAATGGCCAAGTTCCCAGGGAACTCAGCTGAACTGATTGATGGCCTCCCATCAATATGTTTTCCCAGCCATGCTTGCCTGGCTTTGCCTTCCTTCTCCAGCATCACACGGTGTGTTTCACACACGCAAATATCTTCCTGAATGGCAGCCAGTTTCATCAGAGCAACCTCACTCTTTGTGAGAAGCACACCACTGGGTAGTCCAGTACCTAGTGGTCAGCCCTGCCTGACAACATACACACAAGGAACTGAGCAGGCTGTACTCACCTATTTAGGCCAGGAATTTGAAAAAGAGCAAGGAGGAAGATATGGGAGGATGTCTCAGGAGGAAAGGAAGAACCAATGTAACTACATCATAATCTCAAAAAATAAAAGAAATAATAATAAAACATTTAGCATGTCAAGTTTAGCCCAGTGGTAACTATAAAGTTACTTTGTGTAAATTCGACTTAATATGAGTAGTTTTGCATATATCCAAACAACCCACCAAATGAAAAACACTCCAAGAGATAGCAAACAGAATTATATCCATTTGTCATTCATAATGTGAGGTTAGGACATTAATAATGCTCACTCTTACGAACTTTCTGTTTTTTACCTGTTTAGGAGAAATGATGGTTGGTACAAATTTAGTTCCTGCTTTTCGACTGACGTGTTTTTCTTCACGTACTTAATTTTTCATGCAAGATGTATTAAATATTCTTATGAAACCACCTTACAAAGCAGTGTGTGTCATACATGAAATTGCCCTTTTTTTGAAATGTCACATCAGACATTCTCAACCCTCTTGTTCTTGATAAATACAAATAATTCCACCTATTTTAAATTTCCTGAGAGAGTAAATTACACTTCCTCTTGAATGGGTGAAATGGTTTCTTTTGATCTCTCTCTCTCTCTCTCTCTCTCTCTCTCTCTCTCTCTCTCTCTCTCTCTCTCTCTCTCTCTCTCTCGGTGGTAGTGTTAGGGATTGAGCCCAGGGCCTTCTCCACACTGTCTGTAAGAGCTGTACCCTCAGGCCAAACCCTCAGCTGTTCTAAGCTGTTGCAAATTAGGTACCCAATAGCATCCTACTCAATGTTTTCTTAAAAAGTTATCTTCCCTTCCTGTGAATCCTTCTGCTTCCCCATTTTACCGTTCTAATGGGCCTCCTGCCCACGTTTCTTCAAGCCCTTCCCTTTCCTCTGATGAGTTACTTTTTTTTTTTTTTTCTTTCGAGACAGGGTTTCTCTGTAGCTTTGGAGCCTGCCCTGGCACTAGCTCTTGTAGACCAGGCTGGCCTCAAACTCACAGAGATTAAAGGCGTGCGCCACCACTGCCTGGTTGATGAGTTACTTCTGGCACCTGCTGCCTGCTTTGAGTCTTGTGTTTTGACTGCAGAGGTCCGGAGGTGACACACCGAGGTTTGCCGCAAATCCTGGAGGACCACCAACTCCAGTGGAACTGCTGAGCTATCTCCATCGAGATTTCCTATGAGTTTGAGGGCCAGTGATAACAAGATGATGATGACAAGAAACTTGGAGATCCCCTGCTGACTAGCTCTCATCTTCAGAAGCAACACCTCCACTGTAACCTGCCAAAGAGTAACGACTGAACGCTCTACCCCTGCAGTGTGGACTGTGCCCCACCACCGCTGCAACTCTGGAAACAGCTCCGTCAAGGCCTTGTGGTTGTCACATTTTGGATATATTTCAGGCCTTTCATTACCTACTTTCCAGGAACCACTCAAGAAATCTTAGGGATTCCCACTCCATCTTCCCCTTGCCCTGGGTCTCAGCATGCTTCTGTACCCGTCAGCTCTGCTTGGGAAGAAACACCATTCAACCCAAAAACAGTCAAGCTAGGAGACCTCCTATGGTTCTTCCTCAACCTGTTTCTGCAATTTTTTGGGGGGGGGGGTTTGGCTTGGCTTGGCTTTCCTCCTTGTGTGGGCTTCCTTCTCAGACTAGCAAGAGAGGGCTGAGCAAGACTCTAGTTATGGGACACCACCAGAAGGAAGGTGAAGTATTATTCCGAAGAGTTATTCTGAAAAGATAGCAAAGAATTTATCTGGCTTCCTGTGATACTTCTTTTTTTTCTTTTTGAGATAAGGTCTCACTGTGTAGGCCCTGCTGGCCTTGGCCTTACAAAGATTCACCTGCCTCTGCCTCCAGAATCTTGAGGTTAAAGGTACACATCAAAGAGGAAGCCTCAACTTCCTCTTTGAAGTCACTAACAGGGCTGTTCTGCTTTGGGAGCTCAGGGCCCCAAGAAGATAGGATTATGTAAAATAAGGAGAGGAAGAGAGCCAGAAGCCAGGAATGTCCAGGAATCACAACAGCATTCTTCCTTTTTTTTTTTTTTTTTTTTGCTTGTTTGCTTTTGTTTATTGGTTATTGTTTTGAGACTGGATCTCACTTTGCAACCCTGGCTGGCCTGAATTTGAATAGTATCTTTGCCCCCATCTGCCTCTGCCTCCTAAATGCTGGGATTATAAGTATACACTACAATACCCATTTTGAAATTTTGTATTTAAAAAAATCTCATTTATGCCTGGCCCTGTGTGAGTCCGGTATAATGCTGTGCTGTAACTAGGAAATATGTTGCATGGTCAACAATAACAACAGAGTTGTGAGTCACCTAAAAGCCACGCAGCCAATTATTTCATATAAAACTTATTTTTAAAACTTCATGACTGTCCCTCTTCGAAGAAACGTCTCTTTGCCACAGAGACCATTACAGAAAACCACAATCTATCAAAATGGAGATGTGTGGAGCCCCGTCCCAAATGATACACCAAAAAACACAACTTCTACATCTACAGCTCAGGAATCATTGTGGGAGAAGAGAGAGGGAGACAGCAGGGGCCTGAGGCACTGGAAGTTTGCTGTAAGATTCTGTCTCCTAGAAATGTCAGAGAAGCCACAGCCACGAAATCTCACCAACATGGCTACTTAAACAAGCCTGGAAGAAGTACAACACGGGCAGACACGCTAGGGTGGAAGGGGAAGAGCTCAGTGAGGCTTCAACCCCAGGCAGAGTTACTGCTACCAAGGAAAGTTGTGATGGGGAGAAACAGTCTTTCCCAGGGAAGCGCACGCCAATTGGTTATTCAATACCAAATGGCCAGCTCTGAAATAATCATATGCACACTAGTAACTTATACAGACCGAGCAGGTTGTATTTACATGCGTTCATAACAACAGTTAAAGAAAAAGAGGCCGGGAATTTGAAAGGTGGGATGTACATGGGAGAATGGGAAAGAAGGGATGGGAAGGGAGAAAAGATGGAATGATATTATAATCCTTCAGAAAATAGTATTTAAAAAAAGAATCAGGTGTGATGGTCCTTTCTTTTCATTCAAGCAGGAAGCAAGCTGATCTCTGGGAGTTTGAGACCAGTCTGCTGTACATAGCAAGTTTCAGGACAACAGGGCAACACACACACACACACACACACACACACAGTGACACACACACACAGACACATAGACACACAGACACACACACACAGTGAGTCATGACTAGTTATTTGAAAAGCATTAACCTCTTGAGTTTCTGGGAAAAGAACTTCCTGTCTCAGAGGGTAGAGCATCAGCAGCAAGGCAGACCCATTTCCAAGCGCTGAGCTTTTTCCTGCACATCTGCTCTGAATCCTTTTCTTGTGGGCTGGGGCTACGGCTTCGTCTCCACTTTCACGCAGAAGGCTGCAAAGCTCGGCCAGTCTGGAGGAGAACCATCATCCTTCATGAGCAGCCATTTTACGCCGGCCATCTTCCTTCGTTCCTTCCTTCGTTCCTTCGTTCCTTCCTTTGTTCCTTCGTTCCTTCCTTCCTTCTGTCAGAAGTTCTCGTCATGCTGAGTCTTTGTCATGTCATCTCTATTTCGGGATTGTTCTTACCATTCTCTTCTGACCCATACGTTCAACGCTTTATTTTCTTCAATAGAACCAAGGTCCCAAGAGCATCTTCATACTTCCCAGCTAACTCATAGCTGTGTGCTTGCTGAACAGGCCTCACCGTCCAGTCCCGGGGTGAAAGGAGAAAGCCAACTCCCACAAGTTGTCCTCTGACCTCCTGACTTGCACACTGTGGTGCTCACGCCACACCCACTCAGCCACACTGATTCTCCCCCTCAAAACAAATGTAATTCCTAGTTTTTCATTTTCGTGATTTCTGACTGCTTTTCTTGGCTCCTCTTCTGCTCTTTTTTCTCAGTATGTGGTACGGAGTCTCCAGAAGGCCACCTTGCTTTCTTGTCCCATCACCTCGTATTATCTTGAAGCAATTCCTTCACTCAGACACCTGTGTGTACTGGCGACTCTCAACTCCACAAGTCTGGTTCATGGAGTTCTCTCCTCTAGTCATGTTGGGCATGACCTCATAGCTATCCCACACACATCTCAGACTCCTTACAGCCCAAACTCAATTTGCCAACATAATCAAAAGGCCAGCACATCGTCTTGAGTTCCCAAACCCAGGAAATGGCAAAGACAGATATTATTTTCCAAGTCTTTTTAGTTTTTTAAGATTTATGTATTTTATTTTATATGTATGAGGGTTTTGCTTGCATGTCTATGTGCAACACATGTGTGCCCAGTGCCCAGGGAAGTCCGAAGAGTGTGTTGGGTCCAGAAGTGGAATAATAGGTGATTGGGATTATATGAATACTGGGAATTGAAGCCGGGTCCTCGGCAAGACCAAAAAGTGGTCTTAACCTCTTAGGCTACTCTACAGCTTCATCCTTCAAGTCTTTGTATGGTGCTCTTTGCCCCGACCTTGGAGCAATCATGGAGTCAGGTTGGTCTAAGTCATTGACATTTCACATTGACTTGACAACCAGTGAGGGGTCTTTTCTCCCCTATCCTCTCTTTCCGGTTCTCCGCTGTTTCTGTGTGATTTCTATGGCACATCACAGATGTTCTGTAAGACCACGTTGGTTGTTTGCTCCCTTTATAACTATAGGAATCTCATCTACAGTTGTTAAAATGCCTCATTTTTAGTAGAGAACCTTGAACACAGAGTTCAGGACGTGTGAGATGTTATTGATGAGTCTTTGAAGTCTGAACACCAAGTAAGCCAGAATCATTTCCAGTCTTCTGAGGTCAAATGCTCTTCCTTGACAGACTTGGTATGCAGTTGCGGTGGGTGGAGTCTGTGGGAAAATGCCAGAAATTGTGCCCTACGGCTGTGAATGCCAGGTCAGGGCCAGGGTAAACAACTGGAAAGCAGGTCAGAGATCCACAGAGGACTGGATAAATCGAGGAAGCTAAGGCAGGAAGCCAATTGGGCTAGTGTTTGTATTTATGAAGAGCCTGTCTGGAAAAAAAAAATGTTGGTGTTAATCTCAGGTCCATGAAACATATTACAGGGTTTGTCCTGAAAGGGTGACACATTGTGTCAGATTCCCAAGCAGCTCAAAGAAAAAATTTAAAGTCCTGGTTGATAAAATGAATGATTCCTAATGTGAGCATGGGGTTTATTGGGGAGGAGACGTGTGGCGGAAATTTACTTTTTTTGTTGCTTGTTTGCTTTTTGTTTTAGTTTTTGGAGATAGGGTATCTCCTTGTAGCTTTAGAGCTTGTCCCGGAGCTTTCTCTGTAGGCCAGGCTGGCCCTGAATTCATAGAGATCCGCCTGCCTCTGCCCCCGAGTACTGGGATTAAAAGTGTGTGCCACCACTGCCCAGCCAGAAATTTACATTTTAGCGTTAAGTGGCAATAAGTAAATGGACAGTAAATTTCTTTGGGGGAAATTTTGAAGATGCTGAGGTGCTCCTAGTGGTGGGAAGTTGATTATTTTAGTTTTGATTTTTTTTTTTTTTGCTGGTTTATTTTTACGGACAATACCTTTTCCCTAAGAAGAGGGTGTGAACGCAGTCCCTCACTACCACTAATTATGCTGCCGAGTTTCCAAACGTGAGGAAATCACAGGGGCCACACATCCAGTGTGCAATGAATGAGCTTTGCCCTGGGAAAGCACCTTTGTGTTCACGGCCTGTCCCCAGCCCAGTGAGTATGAGGTGACCTTTATACAGAGAAAGATTATTTTCAGAATTTAGTTCAAATATATGATAATTGATTTCAACATTTTAAAATTAAATTAATAATCTATATATTTAAGCCATGAGATTTCAATTCCTGGTGTTGGGTAAAACTTTTTTTTTTTCTTTTTTTCAAGACAGGGTTTCTCTGTAGCTTTTGGAGCCTGTCCTGGAACTAGCTCTGTAGACCAGGCTGGCTTGAAATTCACAGAGATTCACCTGTCTCTGCCTCCTGAGTGCTGGGATTACAGGTGTTCTTTTTTATTCCACCTATAAAATATATAGTGCTGGGGTTTGAACTCAAGGCATTGCACATAGCTAACTACCACCAAGTTATATCCTCAGTATTCTTAATTTACTGCGTAGGCCGGGTGGTGGTGGCGCACGCCTTTAATCCCAGCACTCGGGAGGCAGAGGCAGGCGGATCTCTGTGAGTTTGAAACCAGCCTGGTCTACAGAGCTAGTTCCAGGACAGGCTCCAAAGTCACAGAGAAACCCTGTCTCGAAAAACAAAAAACAAAAACAACAAAAAAAATTCTAAGAGAAATTAATTAATTTACTGCGTAGGCCTTTTGCTTGGGATCTTTCTGCTTCAGCCTTCCAAGTACCCGGGATGACAGGCCTGTGCCACCAAGGCTGGCTGATGTAAAGCAAATCTGAACTTTAAATAAAAAAATTTCTGTGTTTGTTTTTCTTAATATATGTCAAGAACATTCAAACTGTGAGCTGGATTATGCCATGTATGCAGTATACTTTGTGTATAAATATACTTTGATCAAATTCGCTCTACTCTTTTTCTGTGCTTTATTTTCCTAATATGCGTGTAGATCAGGTTGGCTTTGAACTTGCTGTGTAGCCGAGTAGAGTATGTCCTTCAGCTTCTGGTTCTCTTGCTTCTACTTCCTGAGTTTCTGTACCATCATGCCTGGTTTCACACAGTCTAGAGATGGAATCCAAGGCTTCATGCATACTAGATGAGCTCTCTTGCAACTGAGAGTGTCCCCAACCTCACCCATTGCTCTTTTCTGTCCCCTCCTCTCCTCTTCCTCAATAATTGTTTTTTTTTTTCCTGTGGCAGGGTTTCTCTGTAGCTTTAGAGCTTGCCCTGGAACTAGCTCTTGTAGACCAGGCTGGCCTCAAACTCACAGAGATCCGCCTGCCTCTGCCTCCCGAGTGCTGGGATTAAAGGTGTGTGTGCACCACCCCTGCCTGGCTTCATAAATTTATTTTTCTTGAAATTTTCTAATTGCCCTCGTTTATGGCCGAGGGATATTGTGTATACAGACCCCGTTTTCTTTATCTGCTCATCAAATGATAAGTAGGCTTCCTGTGAACAGTGCATTGATGGATACAGCTGTGTACGTGTCTCGGGTATGCCGACCTTTTGCATTATACCCACCATGGCAAGATCATCCAGATATTTAATTTAATATTATTATTATTAGTTTTTTTTAGGAAGGGGCCTTTAATCCCAGCACTTGTGAGGCAGAAACAGGTGGATCTTTTTGAGTTGGAGGCCTGCCTGGTCTACAAGAGCAAGTCCCAAGACAGCCAGAGCTGTTATACAGAAAAACCCTGTCTTGAAAACAAACAAAAACTTAAAAGGAAACAAACAAACAAACAAACAAACAAAAAACCCAGAAAGCAAAAAAATAAAAGCAAAAATCAAATAGACAAACACAAAAACAAAACAAACACATAAAGCAGAACATAAAACAAAAATGAAGTGAGTACTGAATGGTAGAAAGGCCTGGGATTTGTCCCCAGCTCCGGGGACAAGACATTCAGATCGGCTCTGTTACCCTGACTGTGGGCTGGCTCACGTGCACGTGAAGAGGCCGGGTTCTGTGCGCACGGGGTGTAATACATAAATCTACTGTGTACCGCAATACAGCTGAGGCAGTTGTCGGAGGGGCTGCGCCACATTTTCTAACACTGGTTTGATAGGCTCCTTTCTGTGGGGAGAGGGTTCTGATTTTGTTCTACTGATTACTGAACGAGAGCTTTGGGGCTCCAACCCAAACTGTTGGTTTGGAAATTTCTCATTTCCATTTCTGGCAGGTTGCTAATATGACCTGAAACTCCGTTGTTGGTACGGACACATTTTAGAGACGGATCTTTAGGGTCTTCATTACCCTGTAATGTGTCATTTTTACCTCTTGAGCTGTTTCTTGTCCTAACCTCTGCTTTGCTATTAATATGATTACTTTAGTTTTTTTTTTTTTTTTTTACAATTAACAGTTTGATGTGGCACAATATAGCCCTTTCTATTAAAAAAATTTTTAAAAAAGACAATTAACCGAGAAAGCTGGGTGGTGGTAACACACATCTTTGATTCCAGTACTTGAGGGGCAGATGAAGGCTGATCTCCGAGTTTGAGGCCAGCCTGGGCTACAGAGTAAATTCCAGGACAGCCAGGACTACACAAAGAAACCCTATTTTAAAAAAAAAAAAAAAATCAACCAGCTAACCAACTGATCAATCAACCAAACCAACAAAAGAGTTCCTGAAATAAATAAAGCAATCTGTGATGATTTTGTCAGCTAATTTATCTCTCCCACCAGAGTACAGTGCAAGCTGCATGAAAAGGAAGGCTGGCATTTCATTTATTAAGTATTTTATTTTGAAATAATTTCATAGCAAATTGTGGAACTGTCTGTACACTTGTAATCCCAATGGCTAAAAGGAGTCTGAGGCTGGTAGGTCATGAGTTGAAGGTTAGCTTGGGCTACATAGTTAGATCATATTTTGAAAAAAAGGAGAAAGATTAGGGTCATAAGAAGTACAACAATAAAAACAGTTTTATGTACTTTGTATCCAACTCTGTATTCCCAAAGAATAACACTTTTGTGTTTGTCCCAAAGTTGTTTCCATATAGAGAGAATCATAACCTACTTGTAAATGGACTGCATCAGTTAGCTAAGACAGCCAATCATATCCTTCATCCACAGCCCACCACTGGTCCTTGTTCTTGTCTTGTCAAATACCAGGCATCAACCAATGCAAATGGACAATTAAGGCATTCAGAAGTACATTTGTTATAGCTTCCTCTTCGAATCCCACCACGACAAAGAATCAGGACTGTTCCATCAGTACCAAGACACAACCTTTCCCGTTCGATTCTGAGAACCTGTCTGTTCTGTTCTCTCTTGCTGCCCCTCCCTCACTCACCCCACAGTATCTGGTACCAACTATGTTATTCGTGAACGTACCTGGTGGAGACCAGATATCACAGGGGGGGTTTCCTAATTTGTTTGAAGACAGAGTATTCATTTGTTTGCTAGCTTTCAGTTAACGAAGAGATATTTGAAGGGAAAAGATATCATAAATTCTATCTCAAAGTGACTGAGTCACAGGAAACACAAAACGTCTTTAGCTACTAAATCTCATAGCATACACCATGGATTATTTGAGTCATGTAATAGAATTTTGCCAATATACAAAGCCTCAAAAGCTTGACAGGAGGCCTCAGTACATACTCTATGTGTGTGTGTGTGTGTGTGCATGCGTGTGTATCACACATGCATGTTTCAAAATTTGTGTGAAATGGCATTTTGACAGCCTCTGGGATCCAAACTGGCTTGCCTGAGAACAGTTCACCTGCTTCTGGCCTGGTTCTGTTCCTGGTTCCGATGATTCAGACTGTCCCTGGGTAAACAGAAACATGACCCTCCAGAAACTAGCTTTTGACCGACTACAATAAAAGCTCCCTTACTGGTACCAGGGGGGAAATGGACTACTCCTGAAAGATATTTGCACATTGTTGGAGTTTCTTGACCTTAAGATACCTTTTTTGGAAGCATTTAAAGAACTGAAGAAAAGAAATTGCCCTTTAAGTAGACCTTGTGACAGAAGTAGGTGGGAAAGAATTACACTGCATTCCAGCCCTTACCTCTGCACAGGATAACCCCATGACAAACGCTAAAGCAAACACGCTGTAAAAATGCCATAATATTCCTGCGCCTTCTTTCTGATAAGAAGGGCTTATGAATTTTTATATCTTGAAAGCCTTTGTTTTGCAGGGTTTGTTTGAACACGTCACTTCGTACTGTGTGTGAGGAGACAGAATCATTTTAGAATCTGTTTACTCGGGGTTTCGAGGCCTAGCGTTTAGTGGGTTTCGTGTAAGAATCCACAGGTAGGACCTGTTTCTGTAAATGATTTATTTCCATGGATCTGTTCCTTTAATTGATTTGTTATTTACTTAAGAAAGTTCTTTCTTTGCTTGCCCGGTCATCTCCCTGAAAGCTCTTGTAAAGTATGAGGCCCTGGCAGGAACTGCCTGGTTCCTTCTCACATGGCATTTCTCTGAGGGCCATGCGTCCTCACAGGGGCCTGGCACCATTTCGTAAGGATCTTTCTTTAACGTTTCTTTCTTTTTCTTTCTGTGTTTGGTTTGGATGCTGTTGGCTGCAGTGGTACTGGAATCGAACCCAGGGCCTTAGGCATAGTAGTCAAGTACACTCTAAGGCCAAAGAATTTCTCTTCTCTTTTTTGGATATAGACTGTGTCCTGGGAAGGTGTTAACATGTACCCAGCCAACTATATTAATCCCCATAGCAAGCATAATAATAATAATCATAACACCACCTTGGTGACTAATGTTCTTGATTTTAAACTATAAATAAAAGCATTTTTAAGGAAGCTTTGCTAGTTGTATCGACTTACGAATTTTATCTATAAGGAAAAAGTGATTTATGAAAATTTAGCCTTTAATCTCAGCACTCGAGAGGCAGAGGCAGGCGGATTTCTCCAGCCTGGTCTACAAGAGTGAATTCTGTCTCAAAAAACAAAAACAAAACCAGAAGACAAAACAAAAAACAAACAAACAAACAACAACAACAACAACAACCACAAAAACAACCAAAAAAGAAAACAGCTTTGGCCTGACCTTCCAACCACACTATAATTCTGAACCTAGGCAGGACATAGACAGCAAAGCCAGGGCACCTGGGTTCTCCCTCTCTAACAGGAAGCCCAAGATCTTCAGGTGATTTGTTTCAGCTCGGTTCAGACTGTGAGAGTAAGGCAGAGGCAGAGCACTCTCCTTGGGTCCAATTTCCAGTTCAGTAGAGGAGCCCAGGCCCAGGGACTTGAACCTACCAACAAAACGGAAGTCTGACCCCTTTCTCAGCAGCAGTGGGAGCTGTTCTGATCCTTCATTTGCACTGTTCTCCTGTTCTCTCTCTCTCTCTCCCCCCCCCAACATGTAATGCATCATTGTGCACGAAGAAACTTCCAGAAGCTCCTTGTTAAAAAGGAAGCGTCATTTTTATATGGAGAAGCAGCTACAAGCTCCGGGTGAGCAGCAGACTGAACTTGAGCACCGCTCAGCCCTCTTGGTTTAGCCTTCCAGTTGGCCTTGAAGGGAATCATGGAATTCCACCCTTGCTTAGGAAAAACCACACTGCGGGGGAAAGCCTGTTTGGTGTCCAGGGGACTTCCAGGCGGCAGACTGGAGGCTGCATGCATCACTTGCCCGATGAGGCGTGCCTTCCAGACGGCTGTTCTGTTTTGTCCTTATCAAGGAGCCTGTTTGCCCACATGTTGCTTTCAGCCCAGGAGAGGCGACGAATGTTGGTGGGGGGGAGGGTAGAGAGCTGCTTGATTTCCTGCATCATGGAAAAATATATGTGCAGGAAGCATCCCCTTTCAGCTGGCTCAAGCCTGTCCGCGAGGCTCATTTCTAGGTGCTCTATTGTACTCAGTCCTTGTGGGAGCCGGATAAAAATAGCACACCGAGGAGGCTGTGTCTATAGACCCAGTGTGAAAGGGAGAGTTGAGGCAATTGTCCAGATAATCCAAGCAAAAACAAAACCAAACAAAATAAAACCATCCACCGTTGAGAAAAACAGACGCAGGAGCCCGAATGGTACAGCCCCGTTTTCTACATTGTTCAAATTCACCAGCTCTGCGTATATATTTACCTTTTTGACGTAGATGGGGCTTCAGTTGCTGAAGGGTTTTTCTCCCCCAATATTATCTCAAGTACCGGCTCAAAATATGCCCGTGCTTTAAAGTATCCCTAGCTGCCCTATTTCCTTGTAAGAAAGCAAATTTTGTCATGGTCTTATGCATTAAAAAAAAAAAAATACTAGACAGGTGTATGGAGACGAAATGGTTCAGAAGTTGGGAGGGGGTTTCTCTCTTCATTTGGCTCTGTGTGTGAATGAACCCCCCTCTAACAGGGAGCTGAGGGCTTGGGATGGTCTATCTGTATGCTCCCATGTGTTAGGCCTGTGGCTTTATGCTTGGTTAAGTGCCTGTCATGTGTGTTGGTTGCCGGTACAACAGCTTGGCTCATTTAGGAAGAAGGTAAGGAACCCAGTTTCCTTTGAGATAGCAGCTGGTAATATTCCACTGGAGCCAGCTGGCAGGGACTTTGTCACTTGGAGATGTTTGCTTGGCCAGGGACACCCCCAAGAACTGGCTTTCCGGGTTGGGGGTCATTGGCTTGTCCCTTGCTCTTGTTCTTTTGCTTGTTTTGGGTTTGGAGTTACCAAGGGTCCCACTGTGTAGCCGAGGTGGGCCTCGAACTAGCAATCTTCTAGGTAGCTTAGGCTCCTCAGTGCTGTGATTACAAGTGTGCATTGCCATGTTTGGTGACCTAGTTTTGAGAAGGGTGTGACTCTTGCTCACCATCCTTCATGCCTCTGATTTGTCCTTTAGCCTCTTTCCGACTATCATAGTCCTCAAGAACCACGGCTCTTTTTTTCCCGGGGGTTTTCTTTATTTCAGTCTCACTTTTCCCATTCCTCAAGTTTGAATTCTTATTTTCTTATCCCTCTTAATAATCCCCTCGCTTTTTCTCTGTCTTGCTCATTTCTAATCCATCCTAAGTAAATGCCAGACAGCCTTCCCTGAAGCTTTGCTTAATTGAATTGTATTTCCTTGTACAAACATCTTCAATAACTCCCTGTGGCCTGAAAGATCTCACTCAAATTCCACAGGCTGCCATTCGAAAGCTTTTGTCAATTTGGTTCTGGTGATTTCCCGGCCTTGTGTGAGCAGTCAGCTTCAGGAAGACAACTCGTTACCCTGCAGGAAGGGACCTTTATCTTCCGGCTCTGCACTGCCTCCCCAGTTGTCGCCTAGTGCTAGAGGGGACACATCTATTCTTCCAAGAACACTTTACAAATCATTTTAGAGAAAACGTGGCCCATCTTGTAAACAGAGTAAAGGAATCTCAGAGTTGAGAGACAGCCCAGAGACGGCTCAGTGGTCGAAAGCACAGGCTTCTCTCCCAGAGGGCAGAGGACTGTGTTGCGTTCCCAGCATGCAGGTTGGGCCCCTTACAACTGCCTATAACTCCAGCTACAGGGCCTGAGGTCTCTGGTCTCCAAGGGCATTGGCACTCACGTGTACACATGTAAATGAACAATATATAT